>NW_020439120.1:405143-416826 GCF_000699045.2 Agrilus planipennis
TCTTCACGGTGTTTATTAAAAATACTTTCATTTAAAAATAGCATAATTGAATGACATGGCAATTTCTAAGGACTAAGTCGTTAGTTCCGGTATTTGGAACATAAATCAAAATGGTTATTTTAGTTGTACTTTCTTCTAGTGCCGTATCTATCTAGCTTCTGACTTTATATAGGAAGTTCCGAAACTGCGGTACCTACGTCTAAACCCATATAAGGCCTTAAAATATAATTTATGTTTATTATTACTAATTTAAAAAAAGTAGGTAACACTGACCTACAGGCGAAGTAAGCAGGCAATGTCAAAAGCGTTTGTTTTTATTATTTTTAGGATCTAATGAATATTATTTTCTCAGAGACTCAATCTTATACCTATTGTAATTAGGGTTGCCACCCGTACTTTATTATAAAGTATTGTACTCTATTTCGACTATGCGTACAAGACACATAAAGTACGCAAAAATACTTTATTTAAGGCCTTAAGTAAACATCGTAATTTTGTAAGCGATTATTCGAAATTTAGAGTATTTAGAGTATTTTTATATCAATAATACAATAATATTGCACAGAAAAATAGCAAGGCATATTTACGGACTAACCTGATTTCCCAAATCTGTTCAAAATAGTTTCACTTTTGCTGTCCGTTCCGGCCACTTCAGCATTTACAGAAAGTGTATTCTCTGTTGTGAACGCAAAGTGGCGGGACGACAGGAATAAAGCTTCATTAAAACTAATTAAAAATGAACTTTTAGTTTACTTAAATCTCTGTTTGCCATGTTTAGAGGCTATTAATGTAGCAATTTGTTACCGGCTGCTAGGTGTAACAAAAAATATGTTTTTAAAAACAGAAAATAAAATACTTTATTTTTATGCCGAGTACTTTTTTTTTAACCTTTTAGTCGAGAAATACTTTATGTAAAGCCTGAAAAGGTGGCAACCCTAATTTTAATGTTCATGGATTTAACAAAATTTAACTTCAAGACGAAAACTATTTATTTACACTAATTATTATTCAGCTTAAAAACACTATTAAATTATTACTAAACTTAGGTAATTATTCTATTTATTTACACTACTGTTGATATATCACTTTTCACTGCTATCACTGTCAATTTATTTCTCGATTCACTTCTGCAACGGTCAATTTATTTCTACTTTTTTCGGCGATCGTCTCTTCCTTTTTATACTCTTTTGTTTACTTTCAGGACTCTTCTAGAAACATCCGGATAGTTTATTCGTTCTTTGAATTGTTTAACTGCTTTCCCAGAACGCAGGTACGACACACACGCTTACAGATACGGCGCACATAAAGAAAGGCGCCCGCGGCTAGTCGGCGAATCGATAAGCCGCTCACACACACGTATGCCCGATCGCANTAATTATCAGGGTACGAAACGAGCATAACTCTGTCCTTCGACTTAGGTAATAAAAATATGAAGTACGGAACGATCATTTTTTGCGTAAGGTAAGTACGAAACGTGAACAAACCGCCGAAAGTAGTAGTTTAGGTAAATTTTATCACATAATTTTCACGTTCCGTTTTTAATTTGACGTGAATTTTTAAAGTCACTGTTAAAAACAATTAACAGCGTCCGTAATCGTCGCTGATATTTTTTTTCATTAAACACTAAAGGGGAAGAAATGGAATGCTAGGAATGATTGTTAGCAACAGCGGTATTCCTAACTAATAATACATAGATAGCAACCCTCGTATACCAAACCCTTTTTAAATTGGCGTGACTGAATTAGTAAGCAAGTATACAAAGCATCGGACAAGTAGCCGCAAATTAGCTTTAAAAGCCAAAGATTAGCCTGAGTCGCTAAAAATGTGCGGCATTTACCATATTTCATTTGCAGCGATCATACACGTTCGTGCAAATCATTAGCACTCTGCACTGACGTTTTATGCACATAGAATTAGGAAACTATTCGTATAGAAAGTCACTCATTATTCAATTCAGTAATACAATTCTGCACTGACCGACGACACTGACACAATGACCTACTGTCTATGACTAACTACGTACAAGCCTATAACGTTAAAAGAAGGAAGGACTACCCTAAAACAATGCATGAGTAAACAACAACAAAAGAAATACAACACCAACGCTGTTAATTAGCAGTTGACTGAATGCGACCTTGCACTGTCGTATTTCCCCTACGTGATTCTACTAGGGCCGGACTGGCCCTTGTCTGTACTTTCAAATACGTTTTCCTCGAAAACAGTGGACTTTCGGACAGTGCCCTATCACTTCCTGTTAGCTTGCTACTTTTTTGAGAAACACCTTGTATATGTTGATTAAAACGGTATTGAACTACATTTTGTAAAAAATTAGTAAACCTGTTCTTTACAGTTATTGTTATCGAGGTACAAGAACTAAAAGCCTCATATACCTATTTTTAAATTGTAAATAAATAGTAGCTACACTAGCAATTAGTCAATCATTCTATTAATTTAAAATCGTTATTGATGAGATATTCATTTCAAAACTGATTTATGAAAGTTTATAATAAAATGGGTTTACGCATGAACTATTTATCTTAATTGATGGTGTGCTAAAGAAATACAAAGTTTTGCTTATCTTTTTTTGGGTGTCTTTGTTTCGTAGTATCTTTTCGGAATTTCAAACAATTTGCATTTCAAATTTTTCGCAACATCTGTTGCGAACCTTCATTGATAAATTATTGCGTTATGAAACAAGAAATATGTCGGCAATTTCGTATACATGTAGATGATCATCAGAATGCATTAGAGGACACACGACAGCTACGCGATGTAGATCCCAAGACCGGTCATTTTTGATCTTTCGTCTGTCACTAAATAATACGTTTTGCATGGTATATATATCTGTTGCGTGTTCTTCCTAAAATTAAACTCTGCATTTATATAAATTCTAACATGAAGACACATCAAAAACAGTTAATTGTAAAAGTTATTATTCTAGTTCAAACGGGAACGGTAATAATTCGACGGACACAGATTGTTTTCATAAATTACGATTGACAAGTGGTATTTCTGCAATGTACCCAAAATATAATAATTTATCCGTACACATAATTTAGAAAGCGTAGAGTAATGTGAAAACTGTAGTAATGTGTGTGTATATTAAATATTTTCGAACAATACCAAGCAATTTGAATTTCAACTCGAATATCTGCGTTAGTGATGAGCAGAGCAAGACCAAAACCAACACCAAGACTGGTCTTGGTCATAGTCTTGCGTGTTATGTCTGGGTCTTTCTCATTAAGTCTTATACGTTTTTTTAATGATTCTTCTAAGCACTAATTTTTCTATTTATCGACACCATAATTGTCTTAAATGCTGAAATTTTCTGTCATACATGCGAGCATGTCATGACTTTTAAAGAAAATAGTATCGATAGTTCTGAGAGTTACGAAAATTCGAGAACTTACTCCAATGCATAAATTCATCCTTCCTCCAACGCATAAATTAGATCAAGAGCAAGACTGCGAAGCNAAATGCTGAAATTTTCTGTCATACATGCGAGCATGTCATGACTTTTAAAGAAAATAGTATCGATAGTTCTGAGAGTTACGAAAATTCGAGAACTTCCTCCAATGCATAAATTCATCCTTCCTCCAACGCATAAATTAGATCAAGAGCAAGACTGCGAAGCCAAAACCAATTTTGCTCATTATTAATCTGCGTTTTCAAATGAAATATTTTATGGGTTAGATAGGGTCTGGTAGTTTCAATAAATTTCTGACTAAGAACTTAAAATAAAGTTTTTATTAAAGTAGTTTGCGTGCCTACTACGTACCTATATATCTACGCTTTCGAGTTCAGTTAGGTTAGGTTAGGTTAGGTAAGGTAAGTTGATACCGAAATAAGACCTTGTCTAACGCATAAAATACTTTATAAGCAAAAAGACTCCACTACTACTTCTTTTACTTGGATATCATATAAACTCGCTCTTTAGAAGCATCAGTAAGACAGAACGGGTTAGCCTAGGTTTTTGGACTATTGCTTGGCATTCGGGAGGACATCGGTTCGATTTCGGGTCCGCCTGCCCTAGTCCAATTTTTTCTGTGGTTTCTTTGGATCACTTGGGTAAATGCTGGGGCAGTAATATTCCATCGATAAATAATATCTTTCACCCTTGTCTGTCTTCATTTCGCCCGTCTCATCTCTCTCGCCTCAACTATCATCCACCGATTCCCACGATTCCTAAAAGGAGGCTGAAGAGGGTCTTCCGCTCTGCCCTTCGACGTAGTGAGACTACTAACCCTGCTTTCACACAGACGGTTTTCTAACGGCAACCGTGCTGTGCCGTGCCGTGCCGTAATTTCATTTTGCTTTGCGTTCACACTGCACACGGTTTTTCACTTCGGAATTAGTTTTNTGAAGAAAGGCGCCCGCGGCTAGTCGGCGAATCGATAAGCCGCTCACACACACGTATGCCCGATCGCACACAAACACGCTCGTGCTCGCTACACTATTTTAAGCACAGTTGGATGTTACATATATTAAGTGCATCCAATAAAGCGAAAAAAGGTTCTGTAGGCTTCATATTATACTTTCTACTGCAAACATGTACAATGCTTATGCAGCATAAAATTCAAAAGGTACTTTGTATAAAGAAACTGTAGCGAAATAAGAAAAGAATGTTGAGAATTGGTTCACCAAATGTTAATACATCATACGAAATATCCAATCAATACGTTGTCAGAACACAACATGCAATTAATCCACTTCCAAGTCTATTTATAAGTCGATTCTGTTTAAAACCAAATTATAAAGAATCCACTAGAATAACGATTATTTTAAATAAACACGACAATCAACACATTAGGAGTCTTTTATTATTACTCCTGAACCAACGAGAGGCGGCCCCTGACTTTTTCACTTACGGCGCAGATCATAAACAAGAACTTCATTCGGCTAGAAAAACAAGGTGTCTCTCACGCTCAGGAGAAATATCAAAATCAAGGGGTTGATCTTTGGAAACGCACTCTTTACTGCAACTTTATGTGCTTTTATTCTGTTTATTTAGTCGTCCACTATATTATTGATTATGAAAATTACAATTACAATTAAGCTGAAGATCACCATCATAAGGTCCTCAGTCTGACTAAACCTTCGTGCCTGAGAAGATGTCCTACCAACCTACGTCGCCTATTTCTTATTGACTTCCATGGAGTCCTCTGTTCTCCTATTCTTTCTAATATGTTTTCATTTATAACCTTCTCTATTCACGGTATCCTCATCAGTTTTATTTTCCGCAGCACCCACCGTGCATATTTTGCACCCGTACAGCGCCGCACTCCAAATATACACCTTTAACAATCTTTTTCGGATTTCTAAATTAACCTTTTGCGAGCATAGAAGTGACATATTCTTATCGAAGGCGACTACCCTGCACTATCCTTTGCTTTATATCCCTACTACTCCTTTCGTCCTGACTTATTTGATTTCCCAGATACCTAAAACCAGCTACTTCTAATATTTCGTCTCATATCTTTATATTCGCTCTTTCCCTACTTTTTCTTCCCTTGCATACTAGTATTTTTGTTTTACTTTTATTTATTTTCATACAGTACTGTTTTGTGAATAGCGCTTCCATTTTATTTAAAGCTATCTCTAACTCGTCCTTGTTAGATTTTAATACTGCTATATCATCTGCAAATCTAGGCATGCTAATCTTTTTCCCCTGTATATCTATTCCTTCAGTTATATTGTCTTTAATGATGTTGTTCGCGTCTTCGGTGTGTAGATATAAATGTAGCACGGACAGTGTGCATCCCAGTTTGACTTCCTTTCTAATATTTACTTCTCTACGTTGCACCCCCAGCTCTATAAATGCCTGTTGCTCTTTATACAAACTAAGTATCACTCTTCTATCTCTATAACTCATCCCTATATTTTTAAGTATATTTAACAACTTGTCCCATTTAACTTTGTCAAAAGCTTTTCCTAAATCTACAAATTCTATGTACGGACTGTTTCCTTTTTCTATCGTTTTCTCTATTGTTACCCGTAATGCTAGAATGGTCTCCCGCGTTCCTCTATTTCTTCTGAACCCAAATTGATCTTCCCCTAATTGTTCTTCCGCCCTTTTTTCCATCCTCCTCTGTACAATTGTAATTAAGATTTCTGACGCATGGGAAGTTAAACTAATTGTTCTATTTGTATAGCACCTATCCGCGGCTCTATTTTTAAGTACGTTCAATTTACAATCCTCTGGACTTTCCCCGTCTTGTAAATGCGACTAACTAGCTTAAACATACGATCTCTAACCTTTTGTCCTGCATGTTTTAGAATTTCCCCATGTATCCCATCTATACCTGGCGCCTTATTATTTAAAGCTGAAGATATAAAGATACTATCTTTAATTCAACTAGTACGGTAGTTACTAAGATCAATTTNATATTTTCACAGAGAATAATAATAATAATAGAAAGACAGATACAAAAGAATTCGAGTAGAAATATTTACAAAAGGGTGTAATATAATGTTTAGTCAAATATATGTTTTAAATTAAATATAGCGGTGTTATTATCCGCCACACTATATAATTTCTTCTGTTAACTGCGCAATTCAGAGAGAAAAACGATCCTGAAAACAATTTTTGCGGCACGTGTGAATACTTCTATACACTTGCTTGTCTTACTGTTGCCGTGCACGGCTACGGCGCCGTGCCGTTGCAGTGCCCATGCCGTGCTGTACGGCTCCGGCAGCAAACCGTGTTGTGTGAAAGCTTGCATATAAACCAATGTATTACTATTATACACGGCACCGTTGCCGTGCACGGCCACGGCAAAAAACCGTCTGTGTGAAAGCAGGGTTATACTCTGTGCATTTAAAATACATGTAATAAAAAAAACAGGATCTCCCTACGGTCGGTTAAACTTTTCTATGTGGAAAATCTCTTATGTACTGCTAATTGTGGTGTTAATTTCATATGATTGTCAAGTATNCAAGACTCTTGTTTAAAGATATAATTCCAACCAGGCAGTTGTAAAGCCGACCCTGATCTTTAGCGTACCTAAACAACCACTAACCGCTATTACTATTATTCAGTTATGTTTTTTTTTTCACTTTGTCTGTACTCCTCATGAAGCATTTCCTAACATAGCAAGGACGTGTTCAAAATGCAGCAAATGACTACAGTCCCAAGTGGGAACAAGAAAGAAGATTCTCACAGATAAATAATTTATTGCGGACTTTGCCCGTTTTGATCGTCCTAATTAGAGATGACCACGCAAACCAAATTGATAATGAATATTTGGTGGTGTCGATCAAGAATTGAATGTCTTTTACTATTATACGTGTAATAAAGATTAATTAATTAATATCATCTTATTGCACATCAACAATGCACTCTTCTATACTTCAACTTATTTAAGATATAAANATTCCACAAAGACGAGGGCCTCGCAAAAATTTACCCGCCCGGAACCTTCTAATGACTAAGGCCGCCCCTGATTACGAAAGCGTTCTAAGAACTTTTTGGAATCTTCCATAATTTTCAAGATTTGTCCAGTCTGATGTGTGTATGTGTATTGTGGATATATGAGTGTGGGATTTCGGGACGTCCATCGGCCACCGATTTACATCAGTAAGTGAAAATGTAACTACTACAATTTTTTTTAATGTTTCTAGGACGATCCTCAGTAAAAATTTCCGAGAATTTATGAAACAAAAATTAAAAACGAGAAATTTGTGGGTCTCAAGTTAGGTAAATAGTGAAAGATGAAATACCTACCTGACAATATGGTAAATGAAACTGAATTATGAACTTAGAATGCTTTTTAATCAATTGTTGCTAATTTTTATGGAAATGTGAAAACTGTCAATTACGAAGATATTACTTAATAGATACTACATAAAGGAATGGGAAAGGCTACAACAAAAAATACGTCCATCATTAGCCAAATTTTCGGTAGTTGTAATTAATAAAGCTAGTTTTTTCTGCTTTAAATTATCCATTGTTTGCCTTAATCGTTTTAAAGATACCTATATCATCCGGTTTTGATTGATATCTCAAGCAATTAAAGTAAATGCTTCGTAATAAATGAGCTATAATGTCTGCAAGCGTTAACGTTAATTAAATTCTTGGTCGATTCGGAATGCAATCAATATATTGCGACAGTTTATTTCATATTTAAGAAGTTAGTGTAGGTACAATATGTCCCAGACAGATATACGAGGAGAAATTATGGAAAAAAGCACTTAAACTCTACCTCATTCAGAATAAAAATACGGACGTTCAAATTTTGTTTTAAATGCTGATATTTTTTTAAATGAATTTACTAAAATTCAAATTGGTGGTCTTTTATTTTTATATATTTACGATTTACTGATTTTATGTTAAAAAAGTGCAAAACCATCTATAGTTATTTTTATAAGGGATAAGGATAAAATTAGAAANTAATAATGTTCGTGTGCAAAATGTGTACTATATTGGTAAATGCATATTATTATAGAATAGTAAAATAATATCTTTTATTTCTCTCCATTTAACGACCACTCTTTATAACGCCGAAAAATGTTCAGTCCCTTAAGTGTCGTTATATAGAGTTTACACTGTAATTTCAAGCAAAACATATAAGACATTCATAATTCGTGTTTTTTTTTTTTACAGTTATGCACCATTCCTTGAAGAAAATGGAACGGCAAATTCTTCAAAAGACATGTTTTCGAACCTCACCGAATCATCGAACAGTGTTGTGTTTCCGGCTTACATTCGTATCACTTCGATGATCTTTTGTGTTATAATTATGTGCCTGGGAGTGATCGGAAATATCATGGTGCCAGTGGTTATTTTCAAAACAAAAGACATGCGGAACAGTACGAATATTTTTTTAGTGAACTTAAGCATCGCCGACTTGATGGTGCTTCTCGTTTGTACACCTACTGTTTTGGTGGAAGTCAATTCGAAACCAGAAACGTGGGTTTTAGGAGAAGAAATGTGTAAGTGATTTTCGAATTAATTTTTCTTTACGCTTTACGTATTCTTCAAATGTTCAGTATACCTTAGCATTAGCTCTGCAGGGTAACCTCATAACTACAGTAGATTTCAGGTATAACGACGACGAAGTTACCACTGTATTTCGTCGTTATATCCGGAAGTAGTTACAGGCAAAGGTAAAGAGATGCAGACACGTATAAATCTGCATCTAGGGGTCATACTTATTCAAACAACAGTTGTCACTCAGAATATCACTTTGTAACTGAACCATTTTACCTACCTACCTGGCTAACATCTATGAACAAACGGTAAAGGTCACTACACTTGCTGACCATCTGTGTAGATGCAAACAAATGATAAGAAAGGTCTTTGCGTCTTTGGCAGCCGATTCCGGTCGCTATAACTGCATGGGATTATCAGGGATTTATTACAAATGATTCGTTAAAAACAGTCGTCACACCCGAACTCGGCGTTACATCCGAAGTCACTATAGCCACATGAATTTGTTACTAAAGTATGCTTTAAATTCAAGGGACTTGATGTCGTTATAGCAAAATGGTCGCTATAACCAAGGTCATAATAAATGAAACCCACTGTATCTTTAACATCTACGATGTTTGACTTTGAAATGTTTATTAAGTCAATAATACAAACTTCCATTAATTTTTTTTCTTTAAAACTTCGTTTGATATAGATGGCAGACGGTACTTGAACTTAACTTAATATACTAAAGCTGAAAAAAACAATATTCATCAATACTACACATAAAATCAATTAATATTCATCAATTAATATAATATATGGAGTCAACCAGAATCCAGTCTCTCAATAATTAACAAATATTTAACTCTAGTTACGGTCTTGTTAAACTGTAATGCCCATCTCATGCGCTGATCAAATATTAGTCTTAAACATTTAGTATATTCAACTTTTTGAGTGGGTACATCATTTATACATAACTGATCTGATAATTTCCTGGACAAATAGAGAAGGTTATATAAACTGTCTTATCAGTATTAATAGTTAACTTGTTTTCAAATAGTCAAAAGGCAATTCGTTTATGCATCTGTAAGCTTCATTCCAATATTTGTCGGAGTAAATTAAAATAGTATAATCCTTATATGAAATTATCCTTCCCGGCAGTGCAAGGTCAAAAATATCATTAATAGTAAGGTGACCATACGTCCCAGATTAGCCGGGACAATCAGGTTTTTTGTCCAGGATTGTCCCGAATTTTTGAAAAGGTTCTTATTTTCAAAATTTATTTTAAATTTTTTTCAACTAAAATTATTTTTACAAAATTTGAACCGAAAAAATTGTACATATCAAAATACACGGCACGCTTTAAACCATTTGAAGCATATAGTGAACTCTCGATTCTGCGAATCCCCTTCCACCTAACGTACAGAGACACGATGTGTAGCGTAGGCGTCGGAAACCAGTGCTTCGTTACACATTTTGTATCTGAGCGTTAGGTGGAAGAAGAAACGCAGAATCGTGGTAGTTGTACAATATGGAGAGATCTTAGCCGTTTGTTATGCATAATTTTTATTAAAAAAATCATATTTAAGTTATTTAACTTAACTACCGCTCCCCCGCTACAAGTTCCCGTCCCGGATCTGAAATAAAAAAATATGGTCACCTTACTAATATTATTACAATCTAATGGTCAATATTTTTAACGCTGACTGTGTCCCTGTACGCCAATAATCCGTATGTTCATTACGAATAATGAATATTGTGGTATGATCATTTTTTAATGATACCATTTATCTAAAATTGACTTAAACATATAGTAGTATTAAGCTAACGTGCCTATCACGTTGAGGTTGGCTACGCCAGGATTCGTTTTCAGCAAGTAGATATCCACACGTGTACACGTGCGCGTGTGCGCATGTCCGGGTTGATAATGAAAGGCAAAACCTACTACAGAAAGGAACAAGACACTAAGGGGATTCCACATTGATTTTCTTTCTTGCGTATGCGTATTATCCCTATTATCTGTTATGACCATATAGAAGCATTGAAGCATAACATAACCTGCAATAATAGGTCCGATATATTTAATAATAATGATGTCGATCCAGCATTAGGACATTGACTAAATTGTCTTAAGAAAAGTCACGTAAGTAACAACTGTAGGTTGTCAGGGTGTAAGAAGTGTAATCGAAAGCATAATACATTACTTCATTATGATAAACGTAAGAGTGTAGAGTCTAAAACAATAAGAGAAAATAAGCAATCAGTGGCAAGGTTAATTAAAGCTAAAGGGACTAGTACATCAAATAATAAAACGTCTGGAGAATGTAAGCACTTTAGAGCCAATAACAACGATGAAATCATTATTTAGTGAACATACTTAGAGGTTTTGTTTTCAATTGCATTGGTACAAGGTATTGGTTGCGATAATAAATTACATATTTGTAGTATTCTAGACAATGGGTCTCAATAAAATCCAATAACAAATGAGTGTTACGAGAAATTAGGTAAAGAATAAAATGAATCTTATGGGCGTACTTACTGAATCTAGGGTTCGTCCTACGCTTGTTTTTTATAACATAGAAGTGGACTATGCAGATTCTCTACACACACAAAATAAATATAGACGTGGCGCAAAAAAGATATATTGCACTCTTTGTGTGTCTATCAATCAAACCAATACGTAGAAGTAATATCAGAATTAACTACCGACGCCTTTCTAGTAACTTTTAGAAGTTTTGTGTCACCACGGGGAAAACGATATTGCATTCTCTC
>NW_020439120.1:421523-432910 GCF_000699045.2 Agrilus planipennis
GCGCATGCGCATATCGGTATTACAGTCAGCTGTCAGTGACCGGCATCTCATATATTATAGTATAATGTATATTCATTATACTACAGTGCTAAATTAATTTTTTTGTTATATCTGTGCAGTTATATTACAGTAAATGTTTATTTAACAACAATTAATATTTATTTAAGAGCAAGTATTATTACGTATTAATTCTAATTCCTTGTACAGTCGAACCTGGATAAGTGAGAACTGGCTAAGCGAGAAAACTCTATTAATGAGAGTATTTGCCCATTTCCCATCATTTTGCCCTTCTACAGCCTCTGTAAGTTTTTCATGCGTAAACCTCTTTAACTGAGATTGCTACTTGCCTAATTGCCTATACCTCTATAAGCGACAGTTTACTTTTGCTATTTATGACTCGTTTTTAAATTTCAAGAGACTCTTATTTCATTCCAAATGTGCGTCTGTTGTTGTTTTCTGTAGTTCTAGGAACTTGCGTTGTATTCGAATGACCGAGTAAGTCTTTATTATTTTATTATAGCCAAATGTGCTGACCGACTTGTTTATCAATCTTATTACAGTCAGTTCATAAAAACAGTTGCGAAGAAAGGTCCTGTACTTCCTAATAATGTCTAAACGAAAACTCAATGTGTTGTCGAACAGTATTTTTATATACCTCTATAAGTGAGACAGATTCCTCCTGTAACTCTGTAAGCTACAAACTCGGGTTAGAGAGAAACCTCTATAACAGAAAAACAGATTGCGGTCCCTTGAGCTCTCACTTATCCAGGTTCGACTGTAGTTATTGATAATTTACGGTTTCTTAAGCACTTGGAAAAATAAATGGAAGCGAAAAAAATTTGACCATTTTTTTGTTATTGAATTACATAAAAACGTGTTAAACTAATACTCCTTAGGTGGACTAAAGATAAAATATGTTGGAAAACATAAATCCTGAAAATTCTCGTACTCTCTCTTTCTTTCACCAATCATTACTTATTCGTTATAAAGGTATAGAGATCGCCAAAGAAGTTTTACTTCTTTCACGTGTACTGAGTTGCACATGTTGTTTTCTTTTTTTTTTCACATTTCACATCAGTACAGTTTTGTTTTGCTCCTATCACTATAAATTTTTGACTAATCCTAATCAATATTAAAACATCATTCATAATGCTGAGGCAAGGTCAATTTTCGGATTTTTTGGTTTTAGCGTGGTCGTACTATTTTGTTTTTTAGATATTTTGCCAGCATATCCATAAATAATGCCGTCAGAAATAATATTAACCATCTTGAATGTGGTTTTTCCAGTGGCGGAGTATCCTTAATGCAAAGTAGGCACATGTCTAGGGGCGCAAGGTTAGAAAGGGGCGCGCGCGGAAGTTTTTAAACTAAAAAAAATGGGTGCGTGTACTTATGTACGCGCGTGAGAAGTTATACTTCTTTGGCATCATTAAAAATAGAAAAATACACAACATGTCAAAATCTTCTGTCACACNTTGTAGCGAGCACGAGCGTGTTTGTGTGCGATCGGGCATATGTGTGTGTGAGCGGCTTATCGATTCGCCGACTAGCCGCGGGCGCCTTTCTTCATATACGCCGTATTTGTAAACGTGTGTGTCGTACCTGCGTTCTGGGAAAGCAGGTAAACAGTTCAAAGAAAAATAAACTTTTCCGGACGGTTCGAGAAGGTTCCCGAAAGGAAACAAGAGAGTATTTAAAGGAAGAGACGATTGCCGAGAAGGAGGAGGAATAAATTGACCGTTGCAGAAGTGAATCCAGAAATAAATTGACAGTGATAGCAGTGAAATNTCCATAGTTCAGAAAAATATAAAGTTTTGTACTCAGTAATTCTAATTAAAAAAAATGTGATTCATTTAAAAAAGATACTGATTTTTATTATATCCTTAAATAGTATTTGTTATGTATTTAAGTTATTTGAATTAACAACCCCCCCCTCGCTACAAGTTCCCGTCCCGGATTTGAAATAATAAAATATGATCACCTTATTAATAGGTACAGGTCGACCAACGAATCTGAAGTCGCGAGATGCGCACAAGCGGGAAAAAGAGTAGAGATTGACCGATATGCTTCTCGGCTCGTTCTAGGGTTATGACTTGCTTTCCATATTACACTAATTTGACTTCTAGTCAAATCCCTTCCAATTTGCCACTGGGCATACCTCTGTCGCGGCTACAGATTCGTTGATCGAGCTGTATATATTAAAAATAATAATGGTCCCAGTAAGGTGCCTTGAGGCACTCCAATACAAAGCTCCAATCTAGGTATTTTCAACCTGTCATCGCAGTCTGTAAATAATTTTAGCGCTAAATCCTTAATGCCAGACTAGTACATTTTTTTTGTTATTATGTTATGATCTACAGTGTCGAAAACCTTATTAAACACAAGAATAAAGTCGGGCCATTATCATCCGAACTGTTACTAATTAAGTCTGACATTTTCAATCTCAATTGATTTTCTATAACCGAACTAGTACTTGTTCAGGATACTACGTTTGTTAAAGAAACCACTAAATCTGGAATATACCAGCTTTTCATATATTTTGATAAAGTTATCAGCAAGGCTTTTACTACCAGATTTCTAAGTAAGTGCCGTTTCCGCTTTGTCTATATTACTGTAAACTGTATTTCCACAAACTTTCAGAAACCCTGGTCTTGCTTCACGTATTCATGTTCAAAATTACGTTTCGCATAATATAACGTATAAGGGGCGTTTTCTGCACTGAGTTGCCGTGGTCCAATTTAGTTTGAAGTACCTGACCATATAAATACAGCAGCAACGTATAATACTGGCACCAAGCGGCATGTTCTAGAGGTTTAGACCATTGCTTAGCATTCGGGAAGGCGCCAGTTCGATTCTGTGTTCGCCTGCCCTGGTCCAATTTTCTGTGGTTTCCTTTGATCACTTAGGAAAATACTGGGGCAGTAATATTCCACAGATAATCTTTCATTCTCTTCTGTCGTCATTTCGTCCGTCTCAACTTTCTCATCCGAACCACCACCCACCCATTCCCGCGATGCCAGAAGGCCTTCCGACGTAGTCCGGAGGAACTGTCCGCCCACCAGCATTGGTAGCTAGTGGGAATAAAAAAAAAATTTTAAGTTTATAACACTGCCCCACTTGTCGTTGAACTTTCTACTAGAAAACTTCGACCGCGCCACTGAAGATATCTGCCGCAGCAGAAAATGAAACGTCTGCTACTTCAAACCAAATTAGACCACGGTAACTTAGCCCGGAAAACGACCCTAGATTCAACGCACACAGTGGAAACCTTTATTCAAAAATAATAACTTATAACAATCATTTTATAACAAAATATTTACAACCCCATTGATCTTTTATACATTGTAATAAGAGGAAGAAATGGAATCTGTAGTTTGTTAGCTTTGAGTTCATCTGATAAGTAAAGTTTTTCGAATCGTTTTCTAAGAATTTTGGATTATATGCATTTATTAGTATACCACAATATCTTGTAGTTTTCAGTTTTGCACAGCTGGCGTATATCAATTCAATATTGTTTTGTGGGGCGTTTTGTCGTAATTCATAAAATTTCGTAGTTCCTTACTAAAGGTACAATAAGTAGTGATTTGGCAGGTGCTGATATCAATTTGGAACTCCGATCCAATATTTTAGATAATCCATTTCCATGGAGTTTATAATTTTTTGGGCTCTGTTCAGTTAAAGAATCAGAAGGCATTCATGGAATGTCTCTTTGTCTCCTTTTTAAGCTTCTAATACCTTCAATAGCCAATGTGAGTAACTTTCATTCATCATTTTATATAATGTTTGATCGGTGATACTAGCAGAAATGGTATTNTAAATAAATCGTTTTTGTCGTTATTAGTCTTCGAAGTTAATTTTGTTAAACCCATGAACATTACAATATTCATCCTTTTTCTGTTATAATTATAAATAACTCCTATTTACTTCTACAAAGGTTGCACAAGCTCCAACATATTTAAAATACATGATGGGCATTCCCCTCCATTCTTCTTGCCAACATTAAAAATTGTCCATTGCAATTAAATTATACAAAGTTGAGATCTAAGCTTACCGTACATGGTAATGGTAGTTCATTTTAAACATTGACCTTGCTTTTAGATTTTGGCTTGACAAGGGCTGTAGATAAACAACCGAAATGTTGCACAAATTGTAATTATGTAAATAAAAAATAGACATGGTTTCCACAGGATTACAATTACTTAGCATGCATACATTTACTTGTTAATGATCCAACTGATCTGGCAAGCATGCCGGTCGTTAGAATAGAATACTTTTTCGCAGTGCGTCCTTATTTCACCTATAGGTACATGAAGTACAGGAAATTGAAGTGCCTGTCTGTAATGAATTAGTGAATTAGTTTTTAAATTAATTTTACCCACTACGAATAACCTCCAATTAATGAGAAAGCTTAGTGGGTAGAGTACTTACTGTGTAAAACCAGAGGCCCGGGTTCGATACTCCTCAAAGGGAATGATAGCAACAACAATTTTTCCTCACTAATTTGAGGTTATGTAATGGATAAAATCATCGACGTTTACTAATGGACATGCCTTAGCGGTCAGAAGTGTGGTACAATAAAAGAAAGAGAGGAACGAAGTTTCGGACAATATCCATTTCTCTCACGATAGTGCGTAAGCGTGTCATAAAAGAGATAGCACTAGTCCGAAACCATACGCCATCTCCCTCACTTTTCGAGCCAAGAAATTATTACAACGACATACGGCTAAGGCACGTCCATTAATATATGTTTATTAGGGTGCTTCGAACAAAATTTTTAATTTTTTTTTCTAACTCTTACCCCTTCAAATGTTTCTATTTGATGTAAAAAAAATCCTCGCCAAACATGAGCCCTATAGCTCAAATCTAAGGGGTCGCTATTTTTATTTTAGTTTCCCATTTAATTAACATAGGAAAAATTCTTTTTTGTTTTAAATTCAATTTACACNAAACTTCGACCGCGCCACTGAAGATATCTGCCGCAGCAGAAAATGAAACGTCTGCTACTTCAAACCAAATTAGACCACGGTAACTTAGCCCGGAAAACGACCCTAGATTCAACGCACACAGTGGAAACCTTTATTCAAAAATAATAACTTATAACAATCATTTTATAACAAAATATTTACAACCCCATTGATCTTTTATACATTGTAATAAGAGGAAGAAATGGAATCTGTAGTTTGTTAGCTTTGAGTTCATCTGATAAGTAAAGTTTTTCGAATCGTTTTCTAAGAATTTTGGATTATATGCATTTATTAGTATACCACAATATCTTGTAGTTTTCAGTTTTGCACAGCTGGCGTATATCAATTCAATATTGTTTTGTGGGGCGTTTTGTCGTAATTCATAAAATTTCGTAGTTCCTTACTAAAGGTACAATAAGTAGTGATTTGGCAGGTGCTGATATCAATTTGGAACTCCGATCCAATATTTTAGATAATCCATTTCCATGGAGTTTATAATTTTTTGGGCTCTGTTCAGTTAAAGAATCAGAAGGCATTCATGGAATGTCTCTTTGTCTCCTTTTTAAGCTTCTAATACCTTCAATAGCCAATGTGAGTAACTTTCATTCATCATTTTATATAATGTTTGATCGGTGATACTAGCAGAAATGGTATTTTACATCTTACAAATAAAAAATACGTTTGGAACAATACAAAATGCTTTTCTCAAAAAAGTATTTAAGTGCAAGATGCAGATAGGTATTTTTTGTCATGTTAGCGCGGAAAGCTCGTTTTGCGTGCTACGAAATAGGGAAGAAATGGCCTCTTTTCAGCCGTGTTTTAGTCGGGAGGCAATGAAATTAGTCTTTTGAGCGCATGCTCTCAAGTTTATGGGCATGCGCAGAAACCAGTTGTTCAATGACAATGTCTTTCTAACCTCTAAATCATTTACTCTTATTTCGCCAACTATCAATTTAATGACGAGCTTTCCGCACAAACATGGCAAAAAATAGTATACGTACCTCACATGCAGTCTGAAATAACCCTGTTTCTTCCCTCGATACGTAATGTACTATTTTATTTTATATTTGCATTTTAAATGCAACTATTTCAAATAAAACATATTTCTGCTCCGGACTACAACTGGAGTTCGTAACCCTACCTCCATACATGAACGGGACAAAATATCTTATAAATGAAAAGTTATCCTGAATGTACAGTTTTGGTTGCTTGACAGATATTAGGTAACATAAGATTTCCGTCGTACGTTTCAGTTACGTATAATTTATGTAGACACGTGGAATTTTATAGGTGGTATAATGTCGTGCAAATCACTTATTAAGTCAATCAGTAGCCGAGCTTTAAACATTCGCGTTTGTCGTTTGCGATAAAATGACGTTTATTATTAATGAAGTAGTAATTCTGAAAGATTTATTACTGGCCAGGAATGGTACAAACGATCAGTTAATTTTAACAGATGTAACAATAAATCAAAGGCACTGAGTGATATGTAATTCTAAAATTGTCTCATTTGAACGACAACATGTTGTAGGCTGTGAATGCAAAACTGTGAAAAGTATTAACGGAACTCGAAAGCAACTTTTTTAATAAACTACGGAAATGTTCTTACCTTAAAAAAAATCAGAAAGAATAACAAGTTAATGTAGTTGTGAGCTTCAGAAAGAACATTGTTAAAATACAACAAATAAAACGCAACACACTCATATGCCTTCGAAAAGTAACGACAGTCAAAAATAACAAAAAACAACCGAACACCTATACATATAGGTAAACGGGGAAATTATAGAAAAACCCCGAATGGGTCAGGATTTTGATAAAACAGTGGATATTTGAATGGATTAGGGTTCTTGTATCTAATAATAAAACAAAAATTTCCGAGAATTTGTGAAACNTTTGAAAAAATAGCTTGCAATTATTTTTTTTTTGCATAATTCCCAAAATTTTTAATCATGCTATTACTTTTGTCTGTCAATTTGTTTGTAAGAGCTAATCTTTGACACGACTAGGCCTATTTCAATAAGACTACACGCATGATGAGGAGGTTACAGGGAGGATCTATGCCACTTTTCCAATTGTTTAATTATAAACACTGTATTTATTATAAGCAATTAAAAACAAGTTTCAAGCGGACGAAGTCGCATGTAAAATAGAGCCTGCAATAATTTTAATTTATAAAATGTTACGCCACTGCTCCGTATATTACCGAGGGTTGCAATTAAACATCTCAGATTTACTCGAAGCAGCTTATCGAACCGTATGCCCTTAGAATTGAGATAATAATTGTTAGTATCAGGGGGTGACTCTTCTCTCTTAGATAGAGGCCCCCATCACCTAGGTGACTCCGATCGTGCTCCGTTACCATAGTGGTGTTCTTTGACGCGTGTTTTTTGTTCGCCACCTGCCAACTCGATTTCACTCTCCTCATCATCTTCATCACCGATGCGGCGATGAGACGCCTACAACTGTTAAAAGAAAGTTTAAAGTTTAATAAGAGAACTTTCAAGGTGCGCCAACTTGAAACTGGGGTAGTTACAGAAGAGGAATAATGAAGTGCTTCTTATGGAAATTTGATTGAGAGTTGACGGCAGAGCGGTGTTGCAACTTCTATAAAGTGTAACCTTTTAAATTATATAATAGATAATTATTATGAGGAATTCGTTTTAATAAATAACGAATAATGTTACTTCTGGACAACATCTAGTGTTAGTATCAGTTAAAAATGGAAATGGTTAATAAGCTAGTTTCTTTTGCTATGCCTGCTACTATATAACATTCACAGACTATCATGCGAGAATCTCCTATTCTCAAGGATTTCCATTTATACATCAAAAGGTAGGTCACTGCTTTCTTTTTGTGTATCGACATAGGAGAGAAACTGATTAACAATGTACCGTCTCGTAGACCAGAACTAATTGATATTTTTCTAGTTTTACCGCTTTATTGAGAAAATTGGTTTTAACAAAATAAGTATAAAATAGTCCTACGACGTGGATCCTTTATTCAATTCTCCTTTACTAACCTCAACTCCAAAACCTATTAATAAATGGTTGCTTGACGTGAAATATAGATGGTTAAACTCTGCTTGATCTGAGACATGACTTGTCAGTGTTCAGTGCTACTCTAATAGAGAAAAACTGCACTGCAATGCATTTGAAGTTGAGTTATCATTAACAACAAATCCTTTAGGCACCAAAATTAGCCTCTAGTTAAGGAAAATTTGAATTGTTGCCTCATTTAAAAAAAATAATTACTGTAACAGTGTTATGGATATAGTTCTTTCAATTACATATTTGTAAATATAGTGATGACAAAAATTAAAGAGATATAATATATACTTTGAAATAATAGGTTAAAATTCCACTACACAGTTCACAGCTCTGTTTACTTAATTTTTTTAACTGTATGCAATGAATATAGAGCTCTTTGCCATTAGGTTTCTGATCTTTGCATTTTTCAAACTGTCAAGAAGTCGTTCGTCAGTGGGCCCCGCGAAGATATCACGGAGTTTAGGGATTGTACATTGCAAAGGGGAACTTTGAGAAATACTTTCCTAACGTCGTCGGTTGATATTTGTGCCGCACGCACCATTAAAGAATTTAAAAATACATCTGCATTTAAATATTTTTCTTTTCGTTGGTCGTTTAAACAGAGCAAACGTAGGGAAGGAGGGAAGCAAGAGCAGTGTTAATATCCAACTTTTCGCACCCTCTTTTATTTAGTTCATGAAATACAGAAAGATGCTTCTGCTCTTCATGCTTCACAGTGAATAATAATTAACAATGAATTCACATTAATACTCAAATTAATACACGATAATGTTCTAAAGTCAGCAGCTACAGATATACTAGGGCTTAAACGAAACGAAAGTAGGAAAGTCTGGATAACAAATGTGATTTTAGGATTAATAGAAGAAAGGCAGAAATACAAAAACAGGACAGGCGAAGAAGGGCAAAAAAGATATAAGACTATAAAGAGTATAACTTCCCATGCGTCAAAAATTTTAACTAGAATTGTACAGAGGATGATGGAAAAAAGGGCGGAAGAACTATTAGGAGAAGATCAATTTGGGTTTAGAAGAAATAGAGGAACGAGGGAAGCCATTCTGGCTTTACGTGTAACAATAGAGAGAACGATAGAAAAAGGAAAGAGAAAGCTTTTGACAATGTTAAATGGGACAAAATGTTAAATATACATAAAAATGTAGGGATGAGTTACAAAGACAGAAGAGTGATATTTAGTTTGTTTAAAGAGCAACAAGCAGTTATAGAGCTGGGCTGCAACATAGAGAAGTAAAAATTAGGAAGGGAGTCAGACAGGAATGCACACTGCCACCGCTACATAGATCTATACATCGAAGACGCGAATAACATCATTAAAGACAGTACAACTGTAGGGATAGATATGCAGAGGCAAAAGATTAGCATGCTTATATTTGCAGATGATATGGCAGTATCAGCATCTAGCAAGGAGGACTTACAGATAGCTTTAAATAAAATGGAAGCGGTACTGACAGATCAGTACTGTATGAAAATAAATAAAAGAAAAATACTGGTGTGCAAGGGAAGAAAAGTAGGGAAAAAGCGAATATAAAGATAGGAGACGAAAAATTATAAAAAGTGGCTGATTGTAGAAATCTAGGAAGTCACGTAAGTCAGGAAGGAAGGAGGAGTAGGGATATAAAGCAGAGGGTAGTGCAGAGTCGTGTCGTCTTTAATAAAAATAAGTCATTTCTATGCTCGCGAACAGTTAATTTAGAAATTCTAAAAAGGTTGTTAAAGGTGTATGCTTGGTGCGCGGCGTTGTACGGGTGCGAAACATGGACAGTGGGCGCGGCAGGTTAGAAGCTTTCGAAATATAGTGTTATAGGCGAATGATGAGGATAACGTGGGTAGAAAAGGTTAGAAATGAAGAGGTATTAGAAAGAATAGGAGAACAGTGGACTCTATGGAAGTTAATAAAAAATAGGCGAGACAGGTTGGTAGNGTTTTACAGTGGGTGTGATCTTTAATTTTTGTGTTTTTGTTTTTGCTTTAGATTTTAATGGCGTTTTAAAAAAATCCGCCATTACAATATTATTTTCGCGAACCCCCTCTGCAAACACTGCGAACCCCCAGGGGTTCGGGAACCACCGTTTGGAAATCACTGGTCTAGAGAGAGCAACTGAGCGAGAAAGTGCACGAAAGCAGGAATAGCAATACCTAACAGGTTTAAACCTAGTTACTGTCAAAAACATTGATAAATCCTTCTTTCAATGTGTTCAAGATGCTAGAACAGCTGTTCATGTTCTCTGTCTCCTCAGTGGTACCAAGGATATGCTGAAACGTGCCCCTTAGCAAGCCTGATAACAATGAAGTTGATGATAAACAGCAGGAATAATGATCTTACCCCTGTAAATACAATACTACTTTGAGTCCCTTAAAGGTTCATATCTGTCAAAAACCATCAGTGATATTAACATTTAAATTATATTCAATATGTGTCAATTAAAAAAAATCTCATTGAACTTTAGAGTCTATTTAAACAACTTCCATCATCCTCCGGAAATTGAATTAAATTAAACTACGTCCATGATTAGCGAAAATTTCAATAATTTTCATTAATATGGCTAGTTTTTATAACCTAGAATGACTCAGGCAATAAAAACCTACATATATAATAATAATACTTGAATGCTCTTCTATATTTTTAACGTTATCATCAGCTAAAATGTTTTTGAAAGTCTAGGATTATTTTCAAATATAATATTCTCGAGGAGGAGTAATTTTAGGTGAGGTTGGAATGTCCGAAAATGGCGGCCCAGAAAAAAACATATTCCTTTCTTCCACAAATGATAAGGATGGCGCTCAAAGCCCAAACATACTTTCTTATCTAATGGAAAATATTTTTCAAATAACTTATTTGAATGATTTACTTGCAAAAAAATTTTTGGCGGTTGCTTTTGACCTTCCGCGGTCCGGACCTGGAGCGCCGTTCGCTAGTTGACCACCGCTGTTCTAACCTAACCTGAATCGGAAAAATCAAGAACGTTCTGGAATGTTCGAGGTCCATTATATGTGGGTATAAAGCTGGCACCTAACTCTGTTTAGAATATTTTACGTATATTATTACGAACAGGGGCGGCCTTAGGGGTGACGAACAGGGCAACCACCCGGGGCCTCGCTCTTGCAGGGACCTCGCACACTCGCGCAACAATCTAATTAGAAAAATATTAGGTAGTAATAGTACATACTACTAATGCGTTTTGCAAAATACTACAAATGGCGCAGTAAACGCCATCTGTAGCACGATGCTACATTTTAGGATTACGTATGCTCCAACAAGGTCCACTTGTGTGGATATCTACTTGCTGAAAACGAATCCCGGCGTAGCCAACCTCAACGTGATAGGCACGTTAGCTTAATCGAATAAAATAATTCGAAGTGG
>NW_020439120.1:433603-436642 GCF_000699045.2 Agrilus planipennis
TCTAGTCAGAGACATATTAGAGGCAGAAACAGGAGTTAGGAGGGGTAGAGGTAGACCTAGGTTAGATTACTGTTCGCAAATAGTTAAGGATGTGGGTTGTTCTAGTTTTAGGGAAATGCGAAGATTAGCTCAGGATAGGAAAGAGTGGAGGTACGTGTCCAACCAGTCTTAGGACTGACGACCTTATGATGATGATGAATGTTTAAAAACACTGGTATGCAAGGGAAGAAAAAGTAGGGAAAGAGCGAATACAATGATAGGAAACGAAAAATTAGAAGAAGTGACCAATTTTACGTATCTAGGAAATCAGAAAAGTCAGGACGAAAGGAGTAGTAAGTAGTAGTAGATATAAAGCAGAGGATAGCGCAGGGTCGAGTTGCCTTCAATAAAAAGAAGTCACTTCTATGCTCGCGAACGGTCTGAACCAACGAACCCATCGACCAAACGCAAGGACAGACCGACTGAACGACCGGACCGACCGACTGAGCGCACGGACCGACTGACCAACCAAACGGACCGACCGACCGAACGCACTGACAGACTGACCAAACGCATGGACCAACCGACCGAACGAACGGACCAACCGATCACTCATAAGAGCTTGTATGAACTGCATATATGATAGCTGTCAGTTCCTAATTTTTGGAGTGCTTATGTAATATGTTGCCTAATGCCATATTTGTATTACTATTATTGAAATATTATTCAATATTTTCTAACGCTTATCTCTAAGCGAAATCATCTTCAAAACGTCACTTATGGTTGGAATGGATGTTTAATAAATAATATAAACAAAAACTGATGTTCTTTTTTTCTGTTCTATTTTGTTTAGTTTTTTGTAACCATCAGGAATGGTCCGACCATTCAGTCCTATTTGAATACAAACCCTTGAAAATTTCCCTGGCAAATTAAAGTAAACTAGTTGGTCCTGAGTTTCACCGATACGATGAGGGTTTCTTTTATTTCGTTGTACAATCTCCAACACAGGCGGCCATCGTTACAGAGGGTTCTGCATGAAAGTCTTGCAAACGAAGGTCCAAAAGGGCGCGCATTTGACAAATTTGGTTTGCATTCCTTCTCGGAGTTTCCACACGAGTTATTTCCGATCGGTTGTGGGTCGGATTGGGACAACGCACCACTCTCTTTGTCGCAACGGAACGATAGAAAGTATATATCATTTCTACCCTTCGCAGATTAAAATTTCCACCGCCTTAAACACAGACAATCATTAGAATCCTGGCAAAGAAGAAATAAATGGTTGTGCGTTTGCTTTAACTTCTTTGTTTCGATTCTCTATGTTGAGTAGTAAGTACATCTTTTTCATAGTGCCCCATCCTAATATGAGCCCTATACTAAGACGCTATCATTCACTGTAGGTATACAGAAACAGTATCATTCAGAAAATTGAATTGACACAAATGAAATAGTTTTCAATATTGGTAAAGAAATACATTTTATTAGTTGGGAAAAACGTCNAAACGCCATATTATGCAAATAACAAAATAAAAGCAATAATAAAACCTATCGAGTCGAGCATGAAAATAATAGCACTTAAAAGGAAATTTTGAATATACATAACCTAAAAAAACCTTTAAGAAAAAATCGAAGAAAAAGAAGTCTAAAATTGTACAGATGCATTCGAGCATGTTACTTTCTCTCTGACTAGACCTTCATACCTGAGAAGCTGTCCTACCAACCTATCTCGCCTATTTCTTATTGATTTCCATAGAGTCCTCTGTTCTCTTACTCTTTCTAATACCTCTTCATTTCTAACCTTCTCTATCCACGGTATCCGCATCATTCGCCTGTAATACCACAATTGTTTGATGTTTTTAAAACAACGCGGATTTTTGGATTTGCCTATCACCAACAGCTACCTTTTGTCTGTGCCACTCATATTAGCAGCTACAAG
This sequence comes from Agrilus planipennis, assembly GCF_000699045.2. Lineage (NCBI taxonomy): Eukaryota > Metazoa > Arthropoda > Insecta > Coleoptera > Buprestidae > Agrilus > Agrilus planipennis. Next base: position 435,516 of record NW_020439120.1, read on the forward strand.
CGCTGTGATACTCAACTTAAAGAAAATTCTGGTTTCATCAGCGTTAAAAATGTCATTCGGAGCATACTTTTCTTTCAATTTGGACCACACTCTATTAATCTAGTCGTGAGTCACATTCGTATCAACAGTTTGTGCTTCTCCATTAATTTTACTACAGTGGATATGTTGACGTTGCTTGAATTTCCCGGGTCATCCTTCTGATGATTTGAAAGCAGTTAATTCTAGTTCTTCGACCAATTTTTCCGCCTTAGCTTTCATGATCGGCCTCGAGACAGGCATATTATTCTGGCGTTATCTATGAAACCATGATAGCATCGCTTGATCTAGATCTTCGTATTGAAATTTCTTTAATTTCTTAGCAGATTTTCCATCCCGCTCTGCTTGCAAAATTTTTCTTTGTTTTTACATATTGTAGACACAGTAGAGCGGCTAAATCCAAAGCGTCTTCCAACATCTTCCATCCATTTTTTTTCCCGCCTCTAAAACTTTTTTTAAAAAATGAACTAAAGTTCGTTTTGACGTCGGAAATTACTAAATTTGTATTTCAAGTTACACAAAAGCAAAATTGCTTACCTACTTTAAACACCGTATTATGCAGACAACAAAATAAAAGCAATAATAAAACTCATCGAGTCGAGCATGAAAATAATAGCACTTAAAAGAAATCGCTAGTAAGAGCTACACTAAAAGTTAGTTTTCCTTAAAGTAAAGAAGTCTAAAATTGTGTAGATGNATTTTAATATTTGTAACTGTTCTTGGTGTCTATTGAATCCATTTAAGTTCCATTGAATCAGCGACATTTCTATTTGCTATCTTCTTCTGCTGCCGACGATTCATTTGATGAGTCACTATAGTTTATTTTGTTGAAATTTTTAATGAGCCTTGTAAGGTTATTTTTCATTGATTTCGAGGTAAGACTAGAGTATAGAACCTTCAACATTTTTGTGACAGCAGCTTCATCTTTCCTATAGTTTTCATCTATTGAACATGCATCTGTTTTTCCTTTCAACTAATATTGTATTGCTTTGAATTAGCCGATCGATTGGAAGCATCTTTAGGGGCAATTGTATACCAATTTAAGTCGAATATATTACACCCACCCTTCTGAATCTTTTTCTGTTATATAT
>NW_020439120.1:436798-453180 GCF_000699045.2 Agrilus planipennis
TTTAGTACACATGACTGTCGTCAATTATAGAAACCAAAAGATCCGATTAATAACTCAACCCGAAACGAATGGGTCTAAAACCATCGTGACTAATATTAAAGGATAGATAGACACAAAGGTCCGCTGCGCAATGAGCGATTACGCATCAATTTCAGTATTATTACAAGGGCCGTGTTCTTGACTCAGATTTTCCACTTAAACTGATGTTCTCGCGTATGCTCAAACTATCATACTACGATGGATTATGGAGAAAAATAGCTAAGAGAATAGTACTTTCTGACATTTTCGTTGCCTTTGTCGCTTTTAGTCTCTAAAGTGCCGTACCGTATAATGTTTTTGATATGAGGTAACATCTAAACCAGAATGATGTTAACATTGTTCTTTGGTTTTAATTTCTCGGAATTTCAATATCCTCGAGTAACTTCGAGACCAGATTCAAGTTTGCCGTTCGTTTTTTTGTTTCCAGCCCGCCATTGCAGTACTCTCAAGAAAGTCGAATAGAATGAATAAAACTTTAAGATAAAGATATTTCAAAAAATTGATGTGTTGGAGCCAAATAAACTAGGAAGAGAAACATAAATTACACCGGAACGCGTTGTGCACGGCGTACGCACGTGTTTGACGACTGACAATATCGAAATTTATGCACAGGCGTTAGTCGTTTTTCATCTCTCACTAGTGATGATGCCTTTTTGACTCATTCGCGTCGAATTTGGATGGCTATTGCTCCTGTCTCCAGTCGTAATAGTTAGAACAATTGTACGGACGGATTCGAAATAGTAAGAAGACAGTACCATTTTCATTGGTACGTTAGTTATGGAAAAGCAATTATTGCTAATAATGGATTTGGCCGATAACTCATCATCATCATCATCACTGTTTGTATCCAAGTTAGCTAGGGTAGTTTTAATTTGTTATTTTCAACCCATAGTTTGCAGATGTCAATTTTTGCACTTCCAAATTTACTTTTCTTGGAATATTACAACAATAAGTTATGGTTATTACCCTAAATGTTTGTGCCGACCAGAGCAGGTACTGCGGCACATGACCGTTTGTTCACCCCAAAACGATGTTTTTCCCTGGTACCCTCGTCCCACCAACCCCACAGTTGTAAATAGTATAAATACCAATTATATCCAAGACAAGTTAAGTTACTTTGAGATTCTGTACAACACAGCTTGCTTTGTTCTCGTTAGTTATTAAGTTTTTGTACATAAATTCGTTTATTAGTTACTGCAGCATTTTTATTTCAATATCACATTTGAACTAGTCACACAAAATTAATTTGGCGTGTGACGGCGTGTTCTACAAAGCAGTGCAGCTTTAAAGTGAATTTTGCCACTGTTTCACAAAAATTGGTTCACGCCTAAACAACCACCATAAGGTCATCAATCCTAACACTGGCTGGACACGCACCTACACTCTTACCTTGCCTGAGCTAATCTTCGCATTTCCCTAAAACTAGAACGTCCGACATCCTTAACTATTTGCGAACAGTAAACTACTACTCCTCTTAACTCCTTTTCTGCTTCTAATATGTCTCTGACTANAGATTTTATTTTAAAACAATAGATATTAGTATACATATATATGACTAAAGCAATAAAATGTACTGCCATCGTCAATGGTTATTTCGCTTTTACTATTGAAGGTGCTAAACAGAGAACTGAAAATACAGGTTTCGAACTTACTCTACGACAACAGTTCCCGGTCAGCAAAAATCTATTGTTGGTAATGTCAGATTTATTAATCATTCTAATTCCTAATTCAAATATCTTCACACGTCTTCCAAAAAAAATTAAATGTAACATTATTGAAAGTGGCTGTATTATTCTGGAAACTACCAAAATAACCAAATAATAAAGAAAATTTTCTTCATTCCCTTATCAATGTAAAAGCAGCCTATTACCGTCTGTTACGCAGCAAAAAAAAAGTACCCTCACGGGTGTGAATTGCCACCTTAGCCGAAGTGGAGGGTCGCAAATCATGGGAAGGGTTCCATGCTTTCTGTTCGAGGTCTGTTTGTAAGTTTTTGCTACACCTCTGCCCAGAAAGTACTATTTTGCCTGATTTCTGAGGCTAGGAAGAACAACATAACCTCCCAGGTAAAAAATGACATTTACTGGTGAGCGTGTAAACCACGCTGAGCCAAAATTCCTTCCTAATAAGGAGTAAATGTGATTTGTTATCCGGGAGGGAATATTGCGCCCTTGAAATCAAGGAAAAAATTGTACTTTCGGTAGGCATACGATAAAAAGAATGATTTATGTCAAATTTTTTGTGACTCCTTTTATCATAGAAGAGAAGCATTTCTGAACATTTAGAAATCAGAAAAGCTCTAGAAAAGGAAAAAAATTTGGTTAACAACCAAACAAAATTAACAATATTATACATTGTACTAGTAGGTACTTACTGAAGCTTTTTATTTTTCTCTTAAATTTCTTGAATTAATCACAAAAGTTTACTCAATATAGTTTAAGTTTTATTAAAGACAATTATTTCTCTACATTAGTTCCATCTTGGTATTGAAAAAGCCTAATAAAAATTGACTTCAAAAGTCTGTTTTTTTCTCTTGTACGAAATAATGGTAAATTATATATGTGGGTAATTCTACACATGAAGGAAGAAAATAAAGTGAATAATGGAATGACATTTTTTTTATATCTAAGTTTTAGCAAGTAGTTTTTTTTTTCAAGTTTAGGACATTTATGACACTCTCTGAAAGTGGCCAGTCAAAAAATTAAAAATTATGAATTTTATGGCCATTATAAAGAGATATATCCAGGAAACTAAAAAAATGAATTTAAAACTAACATTAACACAGAAGAATTTCTCTAATCAATTTTTATTACTCAATCTAGTAAAAGATAATCATAATATACTATAATTAAAACTATTAATTCACAATATTGATTATTGGATATATTGAAGAATATTTATAATGTTAATAACAAATTAAACTTTTTATACACAATACTAGTTATTGAAAGAGTTGTAAAGTCATTTACACCAATATTCTACCGACATTTATTTAATTTATTTATATTATTTGCGTCTGATCCCGTTTTTGAAGTTGCCAGGAGACTGAGACCAGGAGACTGATAATATTTTCAATATTTGGTAGAAAAATGGCAAAATAACACTGCCTATATACTAACAAGACCCAGACCCAGACATTTATTTAATTTTTTTATATTATTTGCGTCTGATCCCGTTTTTAAAGTTGCTAGGAGACTGAGACCAGGAGACTGATAATATTTTCAATATTTGGTAGAAAAATGGCAAAATAACGCATTTTAAAAATAAAAAAAGTCCATTAACACGAAGTAACACATGCACGATATTTTTTTTACAAAACTACCTACCAGGATACTGATACATTGACTGAACAAAACAGAATCTCATTCGCAATGTTAACTGAGATAACTGATAAAATCTCTAATTTAATAAAACTTGCATATTATTATATTAATTGTATTTCAATTAATTATTGTGAAGAACAATAACTTAATCGAAATATATATTTCTCGAATTTTAAAGTGTTTTGATCTGATAGAAAAACGGTAGAAAATTTGAAGGACAAAATTTAATAGAATATCTTTTGAATAAAATATAAAAAACATTAATGATTACTTACACAATGAAATAATACTAATACGAAAATTACTACTTCAGTGTAAAATTGTTTTTACATACTTGGAAACAATACTTATTCAGTTTAGTAGCTTACATTTTCCCGAAGTGACATGCCAGGAGACTGAGAATTTTACATTTTGAATGTAATTTTTTGCTTAGACACAGTTATGGTTCACAATTTCCATTTGGAAAAAAACTAATTTTTTTAAATATAAATATACAAAATAAGCTGTGCCGTCTAAAATTCCTTCGTTTGTAGAACTACCCATGTATATTTTGATCACTAGTGTTGCAAGAACTCCACCAAAATTCAACAATTTCATTTGAAAAAAAAATATTTTTTTTAATTGTTATTTCCTCTTTTGTAATTCTCTCAGAGGTTCTTTTGCTTCTTCGCTCTCCGTTTTGCCTTTCTCCGGAATCAGGGGAAAACTGATGTGATGCAGTGTTTCTCGTACACCAGAATTCCCAATTAAAACAAATTGTTAAAATAATTCTGACGCCATGCGCACGATGGAAGCATAGGGGGCGTTTGGTTAATCAAGAAATTGAAGTTTCAATAAAGACCATCATTAATTCCAGCTTTGGGGTCGCGTGGATACGGCTTACACGGCGTTACTACGGTCCAATCGGCCAGTACAGTAAAGAAAGGTGCCACGGAATGTTCCTGTTCCACCCTTGTAATGGCCATGAACGTGTAATTTGAACAAATGAATGCTGGCGAGCTAAGCAAATTACATTCTCACATGTCTGCTGTGAACTATAGACATTTTCTAAGGCGGTAGCAATAGGCACTTTGGGAACTAAAGAACATAGGTCATTTGTTTTAGTTAGAAACTGATGAACTGCCAATATTGAATCGAAAGATAAAATTAGGAAATAATAACTAAACAGATGGAATTGACCAGTTGCTATTATGTGGAATCAGTCTGAAATCAAAAACTGTAAATGCATGAAAATATTGGCTGATCATAGGGAGGGAACGGGGAAAACCTCCTCTTCCAAGGGCTCTATGACTTATGGATTACTCCAATATTGTAATAATTGTGTGAGAAAAATTAAAATAGGAGATTTGCAAATTATTATCAAAAACAAAGAAACACAAATAAATATCTTATAAAAACTTCCGGAAGAAATTCTCTAAATGATAGTGAAAACCGTATAACTTTATACTATTTATTAGAGATTATGTACCACTAAATTTTGTGAATAGTATTGTGGCAATGAAACGAAATAAACCAATCTATATGTGTATGTTCTTATTTTTCATTACTATTCTATGCAATTTGCAGCAGCAATAAGTGAGTGAGTCAATATAGAAAAAGAGGAGAGACTCTGGAGAATGTGCGTGCATTTTGTAATTCAGAACTGCTCGTCGTTCGAACTTTAACATTAACCGTTCATCAACAAAATCTGCACTCTTATTCATATACAATGGAAATCGAAAGAGACATGATGTACATAATTGTACACAAAATATCAAACGATATATTAGGAATACAGCAGGTATAGGTATATATAATTACCCAATCACACAGAAGAAAATTATCATAAACTCATAAATGTATTTCCAAGCTTTACTAATCTCATACAAAGCAAATATCCAAACAGAATTGAGCAGTACGTATAATAATAAAACTGCACTATTAGCAAATGAATAATAACAACATATAGTTAAATAAACAAAACACTCAGAAAGCAAAAAACATAAGGATACGACACAAATGCACTATAAAGCTTCATTCTACTACATCCTCCTCCTCCTCCTCCTCGTCAGTCCTAAGACTAGTTGGACACGTACCTCCACCCTTTCCTATCCTGAGCATTTCCCTAAAACTAGAACAACTCACATCCTTAACTATTTGCGAACAGTAGTCTAACCCAGGTCTACCTCTACCCCTTCTGACTCCCGTTTCTGCCTCTAATATGTCTCTGACTAGACCTTCATGCCTGAGAAAGTATCCTACCAACCTATCTCGCCTATTTTTTATTGACTTCCATAGAGTCCTCTGTTCTTCTATTCTTGTCAGTATCTTTTCNTATTGGCAGGTATCCATGAGTCCAGAGTGCAAAAGTACAGTTTTGAGACACATAGCTATAACAAATCAGGAAGAAAGTTAGGTACCGACCAAAGTGCAGAAGTTGTTTATGAAATTATATGTGGTTAGCGCGTTAACATGTCAATGGCAGGCATTCAATTTATTATAATTGTAATGCAAAATTGCGTAACATTTAAATTAATTATATGTTCAACTAGCTAATTAATAATAGTTAATTAGTTTGAAAAAAAGTTCAAGACTACTCTGTTGCAAAATATATTAGTTTATACTTACAGCAAGAAATAAAGGTTTACCTTTGTAATTATTATGAATTGTCACACAGGGTCGTTCAAGTTTAATTTTTACTTCTCGGTAAGTTAACGCTGAAAACACGGTTGTAAAAAAAGATGAATAAACATTTCACGGCCATTGTGTAATAGTACAGCACTTAAGATTTATTAAACGCATTGACAAGAGAGCCCTTAAGGCTTTTTTATGAAATGGACGGAAATATAATGAATACAATACGTATCACTACATAGTATAAAACAAAGTCGCTTTCCCGCTGTCTGTCCCTATGTATGCTTAAATCTTTAAAACTACGCAACGGATTTTGTTGCGGTTTTTTTTTAAAAGATAGAGTGATTCATGAGGAAGGTTTATATGAATAATATATGCATAATATAGTAGGGAAACACTGTTAATTCTATAGGTTTCTAATGTGATGTCGTAAATAAACACATTTTTTTGCGATTACATTGCAAACGCTGGCTGAACCCTACGAGATAGATCAAAATAATGTACTTAGTTCTCAACAGCACACCAGACAGGTACTTCCGATTAGTCACTGATCAAGTCTAACTTGCTAAATGCAAGCAAGATGACTGCACGGTGCCCCCTATTTAGTAACCTTGTTTCATAAATATATTCCAACAAAATCTATGAAGACCAACTGTACGCTTTCTGGGACTAACACTGTATATACAGGGTGTCCCACCTAAGAGCCCTTCATCTATAGCGACATTTTTATTCGTTTTAGGTAAAAATGTCTTGTAGGTGTAGACCATTTTATTAAAAACAATGTGCCAGAAATCTTGATTGTTTTNTTGGTGGGGGTGGGTTGAGTACAGTTGAGACCCCCCTAAAATCCCCTTACCAACCTTTCACCCACATCAAAGCGACGGTCCCATCATCAAGAATTAGTGCTTAATTGTTGTTACTTTGATAATATCGTTTTTTAATTAAATAAGCATTATATTTAAAATCTATGTGCTGTATTTATTTGCATGTTAAATTCCGTGTTTAGAGCACCAAATATAATGTTATCATGCATGAAAGCAATGAGGAGAGAAAAAAAAAAATTTTTTGCAGACCAGTGTTATGTATCATTGTTACTTTTTTATATATTCATTTCCTCCGTTTAATTAATTAACCGCAGGGAATTGTCTTAGTCAGTAAATTGATTTTAACTGCTGCTATGGCTGAAACATTCCAAACTAGACACTTTTCAAGAAAATTACATTATTTACTATGTAAAGGTATCTTTAGTAGTACCTACCAGAAAGTACTAACATGTTTCAAATATGGTTTCGTTGGTTTTAAAACACACATTGTGTTTTTTAACTGATCAGGAATTGGTTGATATTTATTGTAACTAACCGATTGGCTTGACCATTGAAATAAATCTACAATAAATAGATACGGAAACAATTTCCAAATTTTCACTAAATATTAGACATATAAAAGATTATAACAGGTATTGGTTCAGTAAACTACGGCTTCATTGCTTCTTAAAATCGTGAATATTCCATGTTAAATTTTTAGTAGTCTTGTCGAAGTAAAATATGTCCGAAACGGAAAACGAACGACCGAGACTTAATCTTATAGGCAATCGAGTTCGAAAACCTTTATCTTAAGCATTTCTTGTGTCCAATTTCGACCTAGAACCCTCGCCCTATCCATTACCTCTAACGCAAAGCTCCACATAATAATACACAATTTAACTGTTGACCACTTCGAGTAGATTTAAAAAGTAGGTATTCTTGTTGGAAGAAAATTCGATTTGCTGCACTCGGTGTGGACCGGCAAATGGCTAATTTGGGATTTTATTTGGCCAAAGGGATATATCAGCCTGAATTTTTTATTTGGTGATTTGTCGTGTTACGTTGTTACAACAGAATTTCTCCAGAGTGCCGATAAGTACCAATAGGAAAAATAAATTTTCTTTTATGCGGATGATGCAATCATTTTAAATAAAAACTAAAAATGTTGCAAAAATTAATATTTTTGTGAACAAAAAAAGTAAATAAAAATGNTGCGAACAGTAGTCTAACCCAGGTCTACCTCTACCCCTTCTGACTCCCGTTTCTGCCTCTAATATGTCTCTGACTAGACCTTCATGCCTGAGAAAGTATCCTACCAACCTATCTCGCCTATTTTTTATTGACTTCCATAGAGTCCTCTGTTCTTCTATTCTTGTTAGTATCTCTTCATTTCTAACCTTTTCTATCCACGTTATCCTCATCATTAGCCTATAACACCACATTTTGAACGCTTCTAACCTTTTCTTTTCCGCCGCGTCCACTGTCCATGTTTCGCATCCGAAAAACGCCGTGCTCCAAACATACACCTTTAACAACCTTCTTCGAACTTCTAAATTAACCGTTGGCGAGCATAAAAGTGACTTCTTTTTATTAAAAGCGATACGACCCTGCGCTATTCTCTCTTTTATATCTCCACTGCTCCTTCCGTCCTGACTTATCTGACTTCCTAGATATCTAAAATCAGCCACTTCTTCTAATTTTTCGTCTCCTATCTTTATATTCGCTCTTTCCCTACTTTTTCTTCCCTTCATATCAATATTTTAGTTTTACTTTTAATTATTTTCATACAGTACTGATCTGTCAGTACCGCTTCCATTTTATTTAAAGCTATCTCTAAGTCTTCCTAACTAGATGCTAATACTGCTATATCATTTGCAAATCTAAGCACACTAATCTTTTGCCCCTGCATATCTGTCCCTACAGTTGCACTGTCTTTAATGATGTTGGCCGCATCTTCGATGTATAGATTAATAAGTACACAAACTAAAAACTTTGATTGTTAATTAGCATTATTATTTTATAATCAGTTGTACACATATCGTCCTATCTTCATCAACAAATATATTTTTCTTATTTAAATAAAAGAGTAGGAATTTGTGTTATTAACAGACTTAGATTTCCGACTAGAACGAATAGTCTGTGGTCGAGCATTTGATCATAAAACCTAATTGAGGTATTAAGGTTGGATTTCCGTATTTGATATTGTTGTTTAATTATGATTTGGCACTGTTTACACTTGACTTTACAAGAATCATTGTCCAAGTGGTAAAAAAAGTCCATACATGCGACTGTCTTTTTGACATGATTAAATTGTAATTGAGCTCTTTTACTATAAGAACAAAATACTATTGTGACCCATGCAAAAGCAAAACTTGCGCTCAAATAAGCTGTAAAGGAAGCTTCATGGAAATTGCCGAATATCCCCGAAACCGTGATAGGCTTGACTGAAGTAATCGGCCTCTTTAGATCCGACTAATCGGCTAGTCAGCTATTCGGCCAAAGTCATACTCGGCACATCTCTAATAATAACAGAATAAATTTGATGAATTTAATCAGCCGTTGTAGAGCATTCAAGTAGGCTAGTCTCTACGATTTATATCTACTTTAGAAGAAGATTAAGAATATTGTAATACATCTGGGAGATTTTAAATAAAAAATAACTTTCAACCTGAATTACTACACAGTGGTTCCTTTTTACCAGTTTTGTCAGGGATAATAGGTAGTATTTACTGTAACATGTTCAGATAGTGTGTTACTTGTGGACTATGAAGGCACCCCATTAGGAACTAGAAATAGATCCAGAACGTGAAAAGCCTCATTTTTTTTAAATTACGTCAAGATAATACTCAAAAGTTTAGATCTCGATATACTTAAGTGAATTCCCGAAAAGTGGATGTGTAAGTTGGACAAAAGTGATGGCTGACAGGATTGAAATAAACAACAATTATTGACAACGATCATTTGGATTATGAAAAAAGTAAGAACAAATTAGCTTCGATAATCAATTTTTTTTTCAAAAACTTCGAAATTTTCAAAACCATTCACAAAGATCATGGTTCTTTTCTGTTATAAATTTTTGTCTGCTTCATGCCTCTCCGCCAACCCGTTTGTTTCAACTCACGTATCCACCCTTCAGAAATACTTTCCTAGGAATTTTTGAATGCATATTATCACAATGGCGTTATTTAAAAGTCAATATCACTGTTACCTTCTGTATATGTAGTCAGGTGTTATTGGTGGGCTGCCTGCTTGCTTAGAAACTTCTTTGCTTTCAAATTACGGTCAATCCTGAGCAAGCCCAAATTGCCTTCTTACGTAATGCGCAGATATTATGCAAAGTAGAATGTTGACGATTGATTTCAATAACAGTTTTCAATCTGTATTACACAGGTTTAGTATATCATGATTAAAATTCTTTAAATTGTTACTATTCTGAGATTAAACAGAAGAAACAATTCGTAAAACGAGAAAGAGCGGCCGTCTAGTTGGTATTTTGCAATTCTGATTTAATAAAATCTGATTGTGTTTCGCCAATCGGAGGGTTGCTCCGTAATTCTTCGACGTGGTCTGAGCCGCATCGGCAACGGAGAGCGGAGTTCTTCGAAACTGTGTTGTTTCCAGGCCTTTGGGTTAAAATCAATTTACAGCAAAATTTAATACCTCGGGGCTGTTTGACTTGTAGTTTAATATACCCTGCTGTTGGCGCACACAGAATCCAAATAACCGGCCAAGTTTCGGAGGAGTACTACTACACTTATTAAAATATAAGGAACAAAGGATTCGGGAAGCCTTGTTTGCCACCATTCTTCCGATTGCACGACTCTTTTAGCAAATACCTACCACACGTATTCGTTCACAAAGATAATGTCGTTTTTTTAATAAGTATGTATAAAAAATGAATTGAAATATAAGAAGTCAGGATTCATTAACCGTTTCATTTGCTTTTTGTAATAAATGGAATATAATAGAAGAGATGAAAACGAGGTTAATTTTCAATTAAACCGTAAATAAAGGACAATAAGATTATTATTGCAATCCCTTAAGTTTTTAGTTTTTTAATATTGCAAAAGAAGTAATTTAATGAATTGAAAGCTAACCATTTCGAAGTGGAGATGAGAAAGTAATTGGACACCCAAATTTAAAAAAAAATATGTACCTAAGATGGCGTAGTATGATTTGTCCACAGTGTTTTTTATAGGTATACCTATACAAATATATAGGAAAAATATTTTTGTAACATTCAAACTGTTCCTACATAAATGTATGATGGAGCATCACTTGAGAACAGACGATTGTGAATAGAACAATTTGACTGATTTGTTTTTTGTTATGTTCGTAATAGATATGACAAGGTTTGTGTGAAAGAAAATTTTTAGAAAATCCACGGCAAAAGCCAAAAATTTTGATATGTTTATATGAAAAAACTTCGAAGTTCTAAATTTTGACTTTATATATTGTTGGAAATTTGAAAGGGGATACTAACGGGTTGAAGCGTTTGTAATGTAGATATTTTATTTGTGGTCAAATTTACTTGAAACTTAATCTTCATGCTCTTTTATATAATTAGTATTTCAGCATTTTGAAAAGTTCAATCTCTGTAGGGAGAGTGAAAGGGGTTGACAAGGATTGTATGGGACATTTTTGTTTTTGTTCAGATTTACTTAAAACTTGATCTTAATGCTCATTCATTTAATTAGTCAATCACCTATTTCGGCATTTCAAAAAATGCAACCTCTAAAGGGGGTAAAAAGGTGTTGCGATATTTGTATGGGACACATTTGTTTTGTCGATACCACGTGATTTGAAAAACTTCTCGTATGCCTGAGTTTTCCCGGCTTTTAAGTTTCCCGGCTTTTTTCGGTTATTCCCGGTCAACTTTATTACCCATTTTTCCAATTTCCCGGCCGATATACCTTGCACTATAGAGAGAGGTACCTACTTAAGAAACAAAACAAAAAAATATGGTACATATGAAATGACATCTCTNTTGTGCTCGAACGAAATTTTAACACCACTCGGCGGCGGTGATTTTGGACATGGAAGCGGTTTCTTTTCCAACCCAAATGATCTTGCGGGCCACTTTGCAAAAGAAATATAACTCCGCGGGTCGCATGTAAAATTATACATATATGTCCATCTTAAAACTGTAGACACATTAATAAAATAGGCAATATTTGTCATATATTCATATATATTCACAAGAATTTTGTTTTAGAATCGAAGTCGAATTTCTCTCATAGTTTCAACAGTCAATTTTGAATGCATGGATGCGTAAATACTTAATGTTTTCTTTTAAATATATATCTTTTCATTAATTTAGCTACTATCATCAATAATATCATCACAATCATGGGGTCGTCAGTCCTACGACTGGCTGGACAAGCATCCTGGACTAATCTACGCATTTCCCTAAAACTAGAACATCCCACATCCTTAACTACCCGATTAGAAATTTTCATGGTTTATAGTCAGGCATATCCTAAAGCGAATCAGGTCCTTATACAGTTTTCCATAATTTAATAAAAGCAAACGGTTATCTATTCAGTTCCTTATAAGGATAGGCGAAAACAATAAAAATTCATGCATATTCTTAAATGTTCATTATTTTTTATTTTATTAATAGTAATGTGCAAATGTCAATTTACTCATTGTAAGAAAGTGTTTTAAAAAATAAAAGACATTAGGATAATATAGGTACGGGATTTGTTTTTCATAACAAAGACCTCCTGACTAGTAATTTTAATTTTGATTTTCACTGATGTTTGGCTTTTTTAGGGCCTAATTGGATCCCAATTAAATTTGTAAAAGTCAGTTAGTAGGCAAACCTAAATAATTTTTTAATCGAGCAAATTAAGGTCCTGATTCTGTTCGGATAAGGTCCCTAAATCGGGCATTTCTAGTAGAAATCTATCAAGGAAGTGCGTTATTTTTCTAACTAGGGTCTTCTTCGCTTGCTTCATTCGGAACGAGTAAGGAACTGGGTTGGCCTAACAAATTCCTTATAGAAAACAAACTAAAATTTCTAGTACAATACATAATGATTATCAAAACAATTGGACACCACACATACATGCAATAGGTAGGTAATTCAAATTAAATATCATTAATCCTATATTTATGTTCATTAAGAAACGAAATTACTCTGTCAATGAACATATCAAACAGTCTTAATTTATTATTTTATTTATCAGAATAAGGTATACATGAGGTAACAGTCTAGATGATGAAACCGTCTCTCGGGAGGATGTGGAAACTAAAAATAAACCTGGTAAATATCTAGACGACGGGACGGTCGTTCGGATGAGATTGGTGGGGGTGGGTTGAGTACAGTTGAGACCCCCCTAAAATCCCCTTACCAACCTTTCACCCACATCAAAGCGACGGTCCCATCATCAAGAATTAGTGCACAATAAATTTAATAATCTAGTTTATAAAAAATAATTATTGCATATAGCATATGAAATATAAATTACTTTAATTTGACTAGAAATATTCGGGTGTTAACATTCGCAGTTTTGGCAATTTACTATTTCTCTTTCGTTTATAAAAGATCCAGATAAGTCAAGGCGGAAGAAGTAGTAGGGATATGAAGCAGAGAATAGCGCAGGATCGGGTCGCCTTTAATAAAAAAAAGTCACTTCTATGCTCGCGAACGGTTAATTTAGAAATTCGAAAAAGTTTGTTAAAGTATGTTTGGAGTACGGCGCTGTACAAGTGCGAAACATGAAAAGTGGGCGCGGCGGAAAAGAAAAGGTTAGAAGCATGGGTGTTAATTTTAGTGAAATGAGAAGATTAGCTCAGGATAAGAAATAGTGGAGGTACGTGTCCAACCAGTCTTAGGACTTACAACCCTATAATGATTTAAAAGATCCGTAGTTTTTTTTTTAAATTAAGTTGAAAAGTTAATTTCTTGAAATTATCGAAAAATGCCATCTATTGTGAAATTTATGAGGTACTAAATACGGTGAAGGATGAGTTTCCATAAGGTAATATGTTAAATGTTCCTCTTTAAAAGCAAAATTATTTAAAGAAACATTTTTTCAGCATTGTTAATGAATAGGTTTTACAGAAGTTTCGTATAAAATTGACTGTCAATTCACGGTAAATGCAAAAAAGTCAAAGTATATGCCTGATGCTTGCCGGGCTTCAAAGGCTATTTCAAAAGCGTGCCTTCTTTGACTTTAATGCATACTTTGTAGAGTATTTCATTTATTAGATGCTATTAATAACATAAAACAAGAAAAGCAACAAGAATCCTTAATCATACTCGATTAAAAAGTTGGGCGCCACCACTGCTACCGCTAACATGAAATCGAAGATGAGAATATTCGTAGCATATTAAAATCGAGCGGTGGTACGTCACCAATGCGTTTTTGTGTAGATATTTGTTCCCCTTTAGCTACAATAACTCCCTTAATTGAAAAGATAACGTAAAGGCTCACCCGTTCACAGAAAAATATTGCCTTCCCGACCAACCGACTCCACTCGACTCGACCCAACTTAACTCGACCCTCGCTGTTGCTCTTCTTCGAGTTTGTGCGGAAATTAGCCGCGACCGTTTTAAATGTAGCAAAAGAAACGCAGAGACCATTTAACCTAATAAAGTTTACGCTCGCACTAAATCACTCATAGACATAGAAATGTAATCTGCTAATGGATGCTTTACCGATGTTGCGCTCGTTCTCTACACTTTTCTCCTGTTCCCGTTTCCTGTTGTTGCTTTTACTCATTTTGGTTCGACCAAACCATGATTCCATGTTCGAATATGACGGAATTTCTGATCTTTGTACCTACTCATGAATGAATACATTAATTGAATAAATAACATGGACTGATATGTTTATAATTTAGCATTTGATGTACTAGTTCAATATAGTCAATTATTTACAAATCGATGAGCGTCATTAATATAAATAATTTCAAATCTGTAAAATTTCAGTATCTACAGAAAAAACTTTGTAAACGCTTTCAGTACTGTAACACCTAATGGTTTATCTATTGATTCTCTTACATGGTATTCTTAAATTCGTATTGTGGCGAGCACGAGTGTGTTTGTGTGCGATCGGTCACACGTGTGCGTGAACGGCTTATAGGTTCGCCGACTAGCCGCAGGCGCCTTTCTTCATGTGCGCCGTATTTGTAAATGTGTGTGTCGTTCCTGCGTTCTGGGAAAGCAGTTAAACAGTTCAAAGAAAAATTATACTATCCGGATGTTTCCAGAAAGGCCCCGAAAGTAAACAAATGAGTATTTAAAGGAAGAGACGATCGCCGAGAGGTGTAGAAATAAATTGACAGTGATAGAAGTGAAATAAATAGCGCAGTGAATAGTGATATATCAACAGTAGTGAAAATAAATAGAAAANGCAAAAGCCAAAAATTTTGATATGTTTATATGAAAAAACTTCGAAGTTCTAAATTTTGACTTTATATATTGTTGGAAATTTGAAAGGGGATACTAACGGGTTGAAGCGTTTGTAATGTAGATATTTTATTTGTGGTCAAATTTACTTGAAACTTAATCTTCATGCTCTTTTATATAATTAGTATTTCAGCATTTTGAAAAGTTCAATCTCTGTAGGGAGAGTGAAAGGGGTTGACAAGGATTGTATGGGACATTTTTGTTTTTGTTCAGATTTACTTAAAACTTGATCTTAATGCTCATTCATTTAATTAGTCAATCACCTATTTCGGCATTTCAAAAAATGCAACCTCTAAAGGGGGTAAAAAGGTGTTGCGATATTTGTATGGGACACATTTGTTTTGTCGATACCACGTGATTTGAAAAACTTCTCGTATGCCTGAGTTTTCCCGGCTTTTAAGTTTCCCGGCTTTTTTCGGTTATTCCCGGTCAACTTTATTACCCATTTTTCCAATTTCCCGGCCGATATACCTTGCACTATAGAGAGAGGTACCTACTTAAGAAACAAAACAAAAAAATATGGTACATATGAAATGACATCTCTATCTAAAGGAATCTAAAAAATTATGTCAACATACATAGTTCTCAAGTATAGAAATCACAAGGGTATAGTAAACATGATGAGGGTTCAGATTTGCCACTTATGTCGTAATATTGTAAGTCAAGACTCCTATTTTCTGTATATACAACTGTTAATGTCAACTAAGTATGATTACACTGGTCTGCAACAAAATCCTCCTTCAAAAATTTTTGTCATAAATATAAAAATTTTGATGCGCTGAATCTGTTCCCGATGACCAATTTTTTTTATCACGTCTAGATTTTTCGTTATGAATTTTTTTCCAAAATATCATAAATTTAGTTTTTTTTTAATTCGTTTTATGCGTTAACATTTAAACAATGTATATACATATGAAATAGGGTTTTGGTAGTCGTAAGAGAAAGAAGGGAAGTGCCGAAAGTGATTTCTATGGTGATACATATACGACTGCGTAGTATTCACTGTGACTTTACAACAATTAGTTTAAAACTTGTCTTTTAATTGTTTACGTTCTATATCAAATTCTTTAGTAAGTTTTGCACAAAATTTATATTAATTTATATATATATATATATACTTTTAAGTGCTTTATATGTAGTTTATTATTTTTTTTATGAACAGAAATAATAAAAATAAAATAGAAA
>NW_020439120.1:460927-482522 GCF_000699045.2 Agrilus planipennis
CAGAATATTTTCATGGAGTCCAATCTTTGCGAGGTATAGTACTTATGCATTTTTTTCGCATTTCATCATTTTTTTGGGAATAAAAATATAGACATACTTGTACTTACATTTTAAAGATGATTTATAATTTGAATTGCAACTGGGAACACAACGACGAGAGGCATTTTGTTAAGAAATAAACAAGAAAATTTACAACTAAAACACACAATCTGACCTAAAACATTTTCACTTCTTTCACATAATAGTTTTGCAATTAAAAACTGCATCCAAAGGTATTAATCACTATAACACACTATAATCATCCTTATTGCACATTTACTGCACGATATTCCCGCTAAAATTAAAATATTATAGAACATTGAAAGAACCACAACAACCAATGTATTAGTTGTAACTCTCATTAACTGGGAAATCCTGGGACTCCCACAGTGTTGCCAAGTAAACCTTCAGCATGACTTGTAAGTAGAGACGGCTGTGGTTATATCTCAGTGTCCTAGCTTGGTGGGCGGGGGTGGGGGGAACAGTGAGGGCCATGGGCGGCGCAAATCTGGGTTGACAAAAATGCTTTCTTCAGTACTAGATAGAACCGCATAGTACTGTTACATATTTCAATTGTTTGGTATTTGTACCAGTTATTAATAATTTGTACCATGTAACAAGACATAACCGTATTGGTTGCCAAAAATACCAAAATTTTTGTGTTGATGAAAATCTGTGAAAGACAACTGTCTTGTAACTAACAGTAAAAACCGCAAATTTTTATAGCTAATATAACAAAGGCTAAAAGGCGAGTGGTCGGATCCTAACACTTCACTTTCTCATAGGGACGAAGGCGTTATTATAGTCCAAGCTTCCATAGCACAAAAATGTACGTCCTAGAATCCCTACGATTATAGAAGCTGAAAAAGTCGCAGAAAAACATATCAAAAAGCAGAAACATGAGTGGTCTGGTGGACTATAGCCTGTTATATTATAAACAAGACACTCTTTATATTTTATGTATCCGGAGATGAATCCTTAAAATCCTCTTGCTATTTTGAATTATGTATGTAAATGAAGTAAGTTATTATTAAATTCGGCCAACTTATATAAAAGATTTTACATAACCTAACTTAAGCTAACCTAACCAAGCCTTCTGATTATGGTTATGAAGAAAGAGGGACAGGTATTGTTTCGACACTATAGTTGTGACACTACACCTGTCTCTTTTGAGTCACAAGGAAAAGGACAACAGTAGATTTGTATACCTCTCTTACTTGCTCTTGCACTAACACCTAGGAGCGCCAGGAGCAGGGTTTGGCAGGCTCTTGCCTATTCTAAGGCTTTACAGTGAGCAAACATTAAAAGGAATTAGTTATTGAAAAAGTGTTATAAAGTTTATAATACTATGTTACCTATCTTCGTAAGGAAAAGGGCCATCAAGTTCACTAAAATATGTACCTATGCGTTGTATAACATAATTTTTGATGATAAAATTCGAGTTGAAAACAAGACTATAAAGACTCTAAAATATGTATGTATTTTAACAGAAAACATAAAACTTAAAAGCATTGCAAATTTGTGTTATTCAATAAAATAAAGAAATCCTGACTAATAGATTAATACAGTTCTATTATTCTTGAAAACAATCTGACAAATTATCATAAAGTTTTAATATAGCAAAACTAAAATATCCAAAACGCTTAAACACTTTCCATTTCAATTCCTTTATATTATCCATGTCTGATGAAACAATTAACAGAAGTTGTTTAAACTTATCTTTGAAATTCAAGAAAACTTTGTAAATAATACGTTTTTGATTACGCTGAAGAGCACAAAGGTTTTTCTCAACTGTCGTGTGCACCAGATGTACGTCTTCATCTCGAATTTCGACGGACAACCGATGCCAGTGTGTAATGGCCGATAGGGTGGCTGACATTATGTGCGAGCGAAGACTTGAAGCTCGTGGTAATTTAATAACTAACGCTGGCGACGTCCAAGGCGACGACGTTGGCGTCGACGTCGCTACTTGATGACGACGTTTTACCATCGACCGACCGATGTGCCCTCTCAATAGCGCTTTATTGATTCAATAAAGAACTTATGGCACAACGTGTGTAATAGGGGTGTTTTCGAATTTTTATGCTCCCAAGGGCTCAAACGCTTCAAAATTGATAAAAAAAACCTTGAAAATTTGAACTCTTAATATTAACTTTAAGATAGTTCGCTTTCCCGCCAAGATTTCGTATGGGACTAACATGTGAAAAACTTATTTGGCTCTATACAATTCTCTCACTTGAATACGAATGAATCTATAATAATGAAAGAGACTTTTTATAGAGAATTAAATGTTCTATAAAAAAGGTCCTCTGAGATTTGTAGCTAAGTCTACTGATTCAGAAGTTATTCAGGGTCAAACTTTAACTTATACGAAATTGTCAATTTTATCAACTGTATTTGCAAAATAAACACTTGTTACTGAACTATATTTTATATTTTTTGTAGGTTGTATTTTTTGATATACCCTTTTCGAAAACTTAATTTACGTACCATTCAGATCGATTTAGGCTCATCATACTTATTTCTTAAAAAAACTGGCGTGACTTTGCTGATAGAAATCAAGCTATGTTTAAGATCAATTCATGTGGTTGTTATGAATCGAATCGATTTCAACAAAAAAACAAAAAGAAACACTTTTGTGCTAGCAATCGATTAACGAACAGGTTAGAAATAATAAGGTATTAGGAGGTGGAGAAATTTGCACTAGAAAAGTAAATAATCAATATATATTATAAAAGAAAGTGTACAATGAGGGTGCTGCTAAAACTCAAAAATGAGTTCCGGTACGATCAAGGGAGTTATAGGGTGTGGTAACCGTCTATATCCTGTCCACGAAGAACATCCCAGTTCGTTGTGTAACATTCCAGAACACTCTCGAATGTTGTGCAATATTCTGGAGCATTTTGGACCATTCGAAGCCTTTTTTGTATGGGTGGAGTTACCTATTACCTATTGGTAGGGGTGTGTAAAGCAAGATCCGTCGTGGGTTCCAACGTTTGGGAAGATTCCAGAACATTCAGCAATGTTGTGGAATGTTCGGG
The DNA here is from genome assembly GCF_000699045.2 of Agrilus planipennis. NCBI lineage: Eukaryota > Metazoa > Arthropoda > Insecta > Coleoptera > Buprestidae > Agrilus > Agrilus planipennis. The sequence goes on from NW_020439120.1 coordinate 464,008, forward strand.
AATATTCTGGAATGTCCTAGGTCATTGTGGAACGTTCCAGGGCACATTTGAATGTTGCGGAATGTTCTAGAACGTTCTGGACTATTCGAAGCTTTTTTGTATGAGTGGGGCTACCTGTGTACCTCATATTTTATCTTTATTTTTTTATTTTATTTTATCTTTTTATTCCAACTGCCACAATCTCATATCAACTCCCTGAGTGAAGCTGAATACCCCATTAAGTATATGAATAAGCCAGGTAGGGTGGTAGAGTACCTTCTCAAATACGAAAGGCTAGCTACAGGCATATTAGTAAGAGGAACAGTAGTTAAGAGAGGAAGGGATGGACGTAGAAGTGATTAGTATATGTAGTAAATAAAAAATACTAGGTTATCGCAGCTACAGCTCCTTTATTATTGAAGTAGAGTGTAATTAATTTTTTTTCTTCCTAACCGTAAAGGTCCTATAAAAAAGGATCTTTTTACGGTACGTACAGTTGTCAATAATAGTTCTGTTAGCTAGAGAAAACAAAAAATTAATGTTAAAAGATGTTACAGCATAACTGATGAGAAAGATATACTTCATTTACTTTCTCTAGCGATGTGGCCCTTCCAACGTCTTGGATGCGCGCTTGCAAAATCGTAGGTAGGGAGAAAAAAGCTCATTATATTCTTACTTTTTCATACAGTACATGCCAAAAGTTTTGTTCAATCATGAATAGTAGTGCGAGTCGAAAGCGTTGAAGTCTTTAATATGTCTTCAAATATAAATAAACATCTCGTTGATATTTTCAGTAGTAATTAGTACCAATAACAGCAAATTTGAGCAATGCAACTGTAGTGGATAAAATGGTCAATTTTTCCGTGCAGTACTTATTATACGCTCTTCACCGGCTGAGAGTTTGGCCGAGAGTTGTTTCCTTTCTTTTCTGTCCTAGTGCTGTTCTTTTCTATTTTGCGCCGCTCAAACTGAAGGTCACATCGCTACAGAAACTAAACGAAGTATAACAGTAACAGTTTTATTTACTGGTTTTTGGGGTTAATAGGATATCTGTTATTAAAGCTACTTGAATTATGCAATTTGCTGGTTTTTGAATATTTGATATTGTGCTACTTGAGTTATGTATTTTATATTAACCATTACAAACCTACGATATATATTAAAAAATAAAAGTGCTGCTCAACCATATATTTATCTCCCCTCCTTTTCTCAGCCATTTGATTATATTGTTATATTTCTTCTTCAACTCACTTAATTAGTTTTTATTGTAGGTACTCTGCTTCAAAACCGAACATCATGGGTAACAAATAATTACATAAATCTTAAATTTTTGATGTAATTCAAATCACAACTCGCAGGTCGACAATCACCCATCTTTCAAAAACTTCCCATGACTTGTACCAGCTGGTCACTGCTAGGTACTTATAATTTGTGAATTTCATTAATTTACACATTCATAATAATTTAATAGTTTACGGAAGTTTGTCAGGCGTATATAGAATATTCAATTTATCAAGCTTTCCAAGTTTTATCACGGTCGTTAATCAAACAGTAACACCAAAAATGACATCAAATAACTCCAAATAAACAGTTGGAACTTGAAAAGTCTCAAGTTAAACAATTGTACGGTTATTGTTCTGTTCGTATATAATATAATTATTACCAAACACCTACAGAGTTGTAATCTGTCAATTCTTTGTTGAAAAGTACTTGCTTTATTAAGTTAAATTTCTTTGTATGACTTTGTGCGATATCTTACTTAAAACCTTTGGGAAAGTAGACTTTTGCTGAAAATTCGCCTTGGGTAAGAATAATTACGAAATCTGAGACGAAAGCATCTCGTTCACCTCTCCTCTTTCAATCTCGTTTGCGATTTTTTCCTTGTCTTGCGTTCCATTCGGTTGCCTACTACTTATCACCTTTTGATTACGAAACGACAGTGTGACGTAATAGCAGAGAAAGACTGAGGACAATGAGGAGGCTTGCTGTGCTTATTTTCTTCCGTCCGCATCCCTGGATCAATGCATATTCCATGGCAACCCTCAAACTCGCTTAATGAAACTTGATTTTTCACGACAATCTGAATCGACGTCAACTATATACATACATATACACTATTGCCGTCACTTTCCTTTTTTAAATTAACTTCTTTTCTGTCGCATCAACGTATAAAATTTTGAATCTGGCAAGTAATTAATTTGATTTGTACTTATGCACCATGATTATCTACAGGGTGTCCTAGGAAATAGTAAATTAGTATTAAGAAAAATCTTGTGTATAAAATAATTCGAAGTGGTCTGTATTCTGTCGAAACTGTCAGACGCGGATCGCGATTTCGACCTCATCAGCGAGTCGCAGGCAGCTCCGACAGAACACAGACCAACTTTTACCTGCTGTCTTAACAGTGCGTTTTAGAAAATACCACAAATGGCGCGGTAAACGCCATCTATAGCACGATGCTACATTTTAGGATTACGTATACCCCAACAAGATCCACTTGTGTGGATATCTACTTGCTGAAAACGAATTCCGGCGTAGCCAACCTCAACGTGATAGGCACGTTAGCTTAATCGAATAAAATAATTCGAAGTGGTCTGTATTCTGTCGAAACTGCCAGACCCGGATCGCGATTTCGATCTTTTTGGATCTCATTGGAGCATACGTAATCCTAAACTGTAGCATCGTGCTACAGATGGCGTTTACTGCGCCATTTGTAGTATTTTCAAAATCTTGTGTATGTTATTCGATTTCTGATAGTTTCAAAAATTAATCTACGTCATGTTTTTACGTGTTTTTTGAAATAACCCAAAAGGATTAAGAGTGCATCATCGTCATCGTCGCCATAAGATCGTCATTCCTAAGACTGGTTGGAGTCCAACCTCCACTCCTTCCCAATCTCAGCTAATTTCGTATTTCCCTGAAACTAGAACATCCCACATCCTTAAATATTAATATGTCTCTGACTAGATGTGTAGATTAAAAAGTAGCGGTGAGTGCATAACTGTTTATTATTCATACCATTATGAAAATGCCCCTTCGACAATGCTTGAAGAATAAACAGTACAAATGTAACATGTTTGAAACTAACATCTTGGCCATTGGACCACATTCGTTCCTGATGTAAAATCGCTTCAGTTCTCGATATTTGAGTTTAAAAACATCAGTATGTACTTTTTATTTGAAGTTTTGCTGTTGTATGTGGTGATGTTCTGATTTTGAGCCCGACCACTGGATTCCACATTTTTTGAATGATTGATCCCGTTTTTGTTTTAGATACTTAATCCAAGGGAGCCAGTTTCCCAAAGAGGGAAATTATAGAATTAGGCACCAGTCTCACTCCTCGGCCGTCGACTGGATTTCACAATATGCACAAGCATTTTGTACTTATCGTTTCAAAGTTAAGTTTATTTACATAATCATCATCATCATCATGAGGTCGTCAATCCTAAGACTGGTTGGACACGCACCTCCACTTATTCCTATACTGAGCTAATTTTCGCATTTCTCTAAAACTAGAACAACCCACATTCTTAACTATTTATGAACAGTAATCTAATCTAGGTCTATCTCTACCCTTCCTAATTCGCCGTTTCTGCCTCTAATATGTCTCTGACTAGGCCTTCATGCCTTAGAAGGTGGCCTACCAATCTATCTCGCCTATTTCTTATTGACTTCCATAGAGTCCTCTGTTCTCCTATTATTTCTAATACCTCTTCATTTCTAACCTTCTCTATCCACGGTATTCCATCATTTTGCCTGTAACACCACAATTCGAACGCTTCTAACCTTTAAACATTTCAAAGAGCAGGCCATTGAACATTATCATTAATGTCCCAATTTTACTATGAAATAGAATCGCTTTTAATAATTGTACCTATTTTTGAGAATCAGAAGCTGCCATCGTTTTTTAACACTAATTATTACCAACTGCACGTATAGTAGTTCGTTTAACCATTTTTGCAGTTCACATAATGTTGCTTAATGCAAATGAATAATAATTTTTGCTTTAGCTCACACACATGCTAATTAACTAATTGAATAGGCCTCCATACTTACTAACTAAATGAGGAAATATATGCAGTATTTAACGATATTGACAGATGCTATGCTTGATAATTATTTATAACAATACAATGATTTCAGAAAAAAATGTGAATTTGGTATACGGTCGAAGGTTGATATTGTTAATCGCTGGAGTTTCTGTATATCTTTTTTATTGTTCTTGTAAAGAATTATAATTATTCTTGCTTTCACCACAGTTTTTCTTTTTACTTATCGAAAGCTTATATAAATTCAACAAAATTATGTAGATTACTCTTCTTCCTTTTAATTTTGTTCCTCTACTGTGTACTGTGTTTATCAATCCTATTTCTTTCATATATCCTGTTATTATTTCTCTTAATAGATGTATTTTTCTTTTCTGTTTCTTTTTCTAATATTTTCGTAAGTATTTCTTTGTAAATTTTGTAACCTATGTGTTCTCACTGAAGTAAATCCCCTGCACTTCTTTATTTCTGCTTGTATTTTGTCGTTATTAACCCTGTTTTCTATTCTTCTGAAATCCCTCTTCTCCATTCTGTATTTCAATTTGGATTTTTGAGTTCTTCTACTATTAATTCTTTTCTATTACAGCCATGCTTTCTTCGGTATACCACTTTATTCTGCTGGATTTTTATTCTTTAGTTTTTTAATGCTTCTACAACATTAATTGCGTGTTTCATATAATTTTGGATAATTAACATAATGAAATTTGTATAAAAATTTCACTTCGCATATGTTAAAAGTTAAAAGGACCACTTTGTTCTGGGAAGGAAAGTCAAGGGTCAAACCATGGTAGTCCATGTGGCGAGAAATGGTGGCCAGAAAGTGGCGAAAATAGTGTTAGGAAGTGATGACTAAAGGCATTTACAATGTTTGTAGTTCTGTAGTATGTATTTGTCGATGTACAATTCTTTTTAAAATAATTACCACTGTCGTCTTTCAAATATTGTAGCTTGATTACTATTTAATACTATTACTCGTTAATAACGATTTGTATTAATGGCAAGTAGTCGAATGAGAAACACAAATATCATGTATGCCCATTTTAGGAATGTGTGTTGAAGAAATTTTTAAATGAAGCTTAACACTATGCCTAAAACTTGACTACAAAAATTTTTGTCTTAGCTGATTCAATTAAAAATGATTTTGATTTATAATTAATGGAGTTTATTGAATATTTCAAGTCTACCCTTATGAATCAGATTGCAGAAACTATTTTTACATGGACATGAAATAGTAGTGTTCAAATTCTGGAGGAATTATTTATCATCATCTTCATTACTTCCTGTTCACAAAATTTATAAACTTTTAGTAAAAGTTTATGACTAGCAATCCAAATCGTTTACAGCTTCATCAAATGCCCTTGTTCATGTCATTTTACTGTGTGCCAAAATGCAACAATTCTCCTTCTTCAGTAGATGTAAGAAAACCACTTTGAAGCTTTTGTCGTGAAGTGTAGTTAGCATTTCATTACCGTTACTTAAAACACACAAAATTAATTAATTGTTCCTGTTCCAGTAAAATTGTCGAAAGAAATTACTCAGCCGTTAGAATCGGCATAGTCATCTAAAAAATTAATATTTCCCACAGTCTCCTCTTTCTACATAGTCATCTATCACTTTTCTTTTGATGTATAAACATTAAATTCCCTATTTACTCCTTCATTTAAAAATCAAAATTCGCTCTGGTAATATTTCACTAATAAAAAGAAAGGAAAGGTTATGAAGTCCGTACGAAGCTATTGGTAAACATGAGCTAGTCGTTTTTTAATCGCGATGAAAAAAGGAAAAGGGTCTTTGGCTGTTTTTCTGAAGCGATGCCACTTGAGATGAGAGAAATGACCTTTTGGACGATCCAATTTCTTCCACTGGCAACGGTCGTGGGATTGAATGGTGCGGGGTGTTGCGGAGGGATCAGTTCCGGGTCCAAACTCGGGATGGTTGGCGGTGGAATTGGCGAACTTCTCGATGCCAAACTGACCGTGCGATAGCGTCGTAAAAGTTATAGATGGCGCACGAGATTATCTGCTGTTATGGCTTGTCTCTTGGTCATTTTCGTGTTTCTCGAAAATTGGTCGGCGCGCAGACGATTTACGACATCGGAAAAACGTTTAGCCAAAATTACATGCGACAGACACTCTGGGCAAAAGGTCCGACCTATTTGAACGTAGACGTTTTTCTATACCGATGGGGCCTGAAGTACGTGATTCACGAAACAAACTTAAATTTTGTTCCTTAGACACGCCTTAAGTATTTGAACACAAGCACAAACAAATTTTATTTTTTAACCTTTGAAATTTAAAATGAAGCATAAATCACGCCAACTGTTTCGCTCTACGGTCGCTTTTTTGTGTTATGACTGAGGAGCGAAGAATACATGGATGACGTAAGTAATCAGGGAAGAGTAAGGTGATCTTCGAGTCAATTTGACAGTAATCGATTATTGGAATCAATTTGACCGTCTAATAACAAGTCAGTATTATAATGTTTTGACTCCTGCCTGGACGTTGTAAAAGCTTCATCCACCCACATTTTTACTCCTTCCTTAAGGGAATATATATTTCAGAAGTCTTTTCATGGAGAATGCCCTACACATTTAAAGTTTTGGAAATTTTGTCAGTAGGTATACTATGCATATGAAGTGGCCATTTCGTGATATGGCCAACTAAAAGTTACGATATCGTTTAAACGTCAATGTTTGATGATATACCAATCCACGCTTGACTATATCATTGATGTAGGGTTTTCATGTTATCAAAAGTTTATTAAGTTCCAAATAAAGAAGAAACATATATATTTTGTTTGCAAGTGCAAAAAATTGCTTATTGCAGTTGACTTGCAGTTTGAATGTGAGCATAATAGTACATTACGTATCGAGGAAAAAACAGGGTTTTTTCCGACTGCATGTGAATTGACACCCGAGCCGTAGGCGAAGGTGGCAAACATATGGTACGTATACTACATTTTGTCATGTTTGTGCGGCAAGCTCGTCATTAAATTGATAGTTGGCGAAATAAGAGAAAATTATTTAGAGGTTAGGAAGTAGTAGAATAACTGATTTCTGCGCATGCCTATAAACTTATGTGTATGCGCACAATGATTAATTTCATTGCCTTCCTATTGAAAAACGGCTGAAAAAAGGTCATATCTTCTCTATTTTATTGCACATTTTAATCTAATCTTAATCTAGTTTTTCATTATTTATTGAATAATCTAAAAATAAAAATTCCATTAAAACTGGCGTATTGTCTATGTCAATAGATAAAGTAAATATTTTAAATAGCATTAATTTTAAAAAGAGCACTAAATAATACTATCTGAGATTGATATCTATTAACCTGTGAAATACGTTCCAAACTACAAGGGTTTTTTTTACGTTGCGCTCGTTTTTTGATTGACTTTCGTAAAATTCAAGTGGTTTTGGTCGTAATGACATTTAATTTCACTTTTGTTTTTAATTGACGTAATATTATTATTAGCTTTTTTGACAAAATATTTTTCCGCAGACAAAATGCATCACAAGAACAAAGCGGTATCAGCTCCTCTAACGGTGTATAATGCAACTATTTTACGATATGATCGCTATTATTTGACCATATCATGAAGTAATCGTGCGTTTAGCTGTTCATATATTCAAACGCTGATTATTCATTAAACTGACCAGATAATATAATGATGTGAGCAACGAGTATTTTTTATTTCATGAAATAATCGGTCATATCATGAAGATTTTAGATACCTAGGAAGTCAGATAAGTGAGGATGGAAGGAGTAGTAGGAATATAAAGCAGAGGATAGCGCAGGGTCGTGTCGCCTTTAATAAAAAGAAGTCACTTCTATGCTCGCGAACGGTTAATTTAGAAATTCGAAAAAGGTTGTTAAAGGTGTATGCTTGGTGCGCCGCGTTGTACGGGTGCGAAACATGGACAGTGGGCGCGGCAGGTTAGAAGCTTTCGAAATATAGTGTTATAGGCGAATGATGAGGATAACGTGGGTAGAAAAGGTTAGAAATGAAGAGGTATTAGAAAGAATAGGGGAACAGTGGACTCTATGGAAGTTAATAAAAAATAGGCGAGACAGGTTGGTAGGACACCTTCTCAGACATGAGGGTCTAGTCAGAGAAAAATTAATTAATATTTGGAGCACGGCGTTGTGAAACATGGACAGAGGGAGCGGCGAAAAAGAAAAGGTTAGAAGCGTTCGAAATGTGGTGTTATAGGCGGATGATGAGGATATCGTGGGTAGAAAAGGTTAGAAATGAAGAGGTATTGGAAAGAATAGGAGAACAGAGGACTCAATAAAAAATAGGCGAGATAGGTTGGTAGGACACCTTCTCAGGCATGAAGGTCTAGTCAGAGACATATTAGAGGCAGAAACAGGAGTTAGGAGGGGTAGAGGTAGACCTAGATTAAATGATTGTTCGCAAATAGTTAAGGATGTGGGCTGTTCTAGTTTTAGGGAAATGCGAAGATTAGCTTGGGATAGGAAAGAGTAGAGGTGCGTGTCCAACCAGTCTTAGGACTGATGACCTTATGATGATGATGATCATGAAGATGAGAATTACTCTTTCTGTTAAATTTTCTGTTTAGCTACTGAAGTGCACGTCTGCGCTAAAACCACTTATTCTTTTTTTTTTTGTCGAGGTCTTTGCCTTTTTCTTCGGCGTTGTTTCGTTTCGTGTACGTACTACGTAAAGCTTATTAGTTAGTTTCGTTTCTACCATCCACGTTCTGACGAAGCGCTTTATTTCATTTCGCAAAAAGGGACGCCCTAATTAAATCAGTAATTTAATAACTCTAATTAAACGCGTATCGGAATTTCTTTGAAAATTTATTAAAATCCTCAACCGACGTCGCTGTCGTCGTCGTCATCGACGTCCGTCGACGTCGTCGTCATCGGCTTCAGTTTCCGCCGTTGCGTTGGTCGTCTACGGCGCGACGCGGCGTCGGCATTCCATCCGATAACAAGGATAAACATTACCGCCTCTGCCCTCCGCAGCCGCCGTTGCGGGAGGAATGTGGAGAATTCTTAACGCTCTCATCTGGACCCTTAATTAAAAACTACCCTATGCTAAGTCTGCCCGACCAGAACAGCACTGCTCGTACTTCTGTACAGAAAACCGTGTTGAAAAAGCAATTTGACGAAACGGTTGGACTGGTAATGGTTGAATACTGTGGCTGTTCGGCTTTAATGTATACGTATGTATTTCCGAAAAGAATATGGAAATTGCCAATATGTAATTTTATTTTCAGATAAATTAAAATACTATTGAAGTAAATAAATTAGGTATCCTAATGAAATTATCCACAATTGTATATGATTATTCCTGCTGGTATCTCAGTTTTTGACATAAACTGACCATTTTGTATTGAATATTAAAAAGTAGACGTTTTATAACAATAAATTTAAATTCACGTTATCATTCATCATCATAAGGTCGTCAGTCCTAAGACTGGTTGGACACGTACCTCCAATCTTTCCTGGTTCTGAACCAATCTTCGCATTTTCCTGAAACTAGAATATCCTACATTCATAACTATTTGTAAACATTAATCTAATTTAGGTCTACTTCTGCTCCTGTTTCTGCTTCTAACATGTCTCTAAGTAGCCTTTGTTGTTTCCTATCTCGCCTATTTCTTATTCAACTCGCTAGCTCTATTCTGCTATTCTATGTAATACCTCCTCATTTCTGACCTTCGATCTCTATCTATGGTATCATTATCATTCGCCTAAATTAATTGTTCGCGAACATATGATTCACATATGAGAACGGTCAGATGTCTGGAAGAAAGGTATTTTATTTTTTAATAGAATGCCAAATGAAATTAATTAAAATGTATTTTTTATTGATCTATAATTGGAAGCATTTTTTTTAAGTTTCATTTCTATCTTCAAGCTTTGGTATTTGGTGTTTACCTTTCCCATCTTCTTCAAGCGCCTTTTGATCCATTACGTCACACAAGTCCCTAAAACTAAAGCATCCTATCTCCCTAGCTATTAGCGAACTGTAGTTTAATCTAGGTCTCTTTTTGCCATTCTTTACTCATACTTCTGCTTCTAGTATATCTTATTGCACGAGATCAAGTCGGTATAATAGTTAAAAAGGATACAAGAGTTACCCTTGTATATTATTTATTTTACTTGTAGGTACAACTCATCCGATTTTCTTGTATTAGAATGAAAAATCTTTATATTTTTCTTGTTTTACTTATTTTTCTTCCTAAATAGCATTTTATTTTTTTACTTTTATGACTTGGATAATCATCATCATCATAAGGTCATCAGTCCTAAGACTGGTTGGACACGTACCACCACTCTTTCCTATCCTGAGCTAAACTTCGCATTTCCCTGAAACTAGAACAGCCCACATCCTTAACTATTTGCGAAGAGTAATCTAATCTAGGTCTACCTCTACCCCTCCTAACTCCTGTTTCTGCCTCTAATATGTCTCTGACTAGACCTTCATGCCTGAGAAGGTGTCCTACTAACCTATCTTACTTAGGTAAGTATAATATTTTTTATTTCTAGATACTTTATTACTTTTTGTCCTATTTTTATTAATATTTTATCTGCACATATATCTATGATATTGTTACTATAGATACTTCTTTGTAACTTCGGTGTTCATTTGGTATGTGGTCTTTAGAAGTTTTATTTCTTATTTTTGTAATATTTTACTTCGTTGAGAAAATTAATTGAATGGATTGACTTAATATTATCATGACGCCATAGATACGCTATTCTGGAGGTTTACTGGGATCGTTTTATCACTAGACACTTTATATATTCATGAAAACGTTTGAGATTAAGTCGGGGCATGGTCGAGCTATCTGTTATGTATGCAAATGGATAGTGTTGGACGCTTTTATATAATCGCTCCCCATTTATTCAAACTGCTGCGATATTGTTTGTATTTTACCGTACCTACTTACCATCCTACATATCGCCACTGCCTTATGCATAAATATGAATATTTAAATGTATGAAAATTGCATTTTTGATTGACAATAAGAAATCTTGAGTTTTAGTTATCAGTACATTATATTAACGAAATCATTAACTGGCAATAGAATTTTCTTCTCCAAAAATCCTACGTAGTAGTCATTCGTGATTTAACTTATTGCGTGTCGTACTCGCGACATGGTTAATGATCTTGAAAATGAGTAAATAATTGTTTGATGTGTTGATTTGATTGTTGATGAAGTATGTGGCGGTATCCCGCTGAAGGCTCTTTCGGTAATATACTTCGAATTAATGACTGCTTTTCTTTTCACACTTTATTCATACTATTTACACTAATTGCTCGAGTTGGATAAAATTGACTTGAATTGGTATATAAATTGATTTGAATTGTATATGAATTGAATATTGAATTGATTGAAGCTGAATTGTAATTGTTTGAAATTGATTATGATTTGTAATATTATATGAATTGATTTGAATTGAATTGAATGACTTCTATCAAAACTTTAAAAACTTTTGGGTGTTTCATTCCCACCAACCACTAATGCTGGTAGGCGGGCAGTCCCTCCGGACTATGCCGGAAGGTAGGGCGGAAGGCCCTCTTCAGTCTGCTTTCAGGAATCGTGGGAATGGGTGGGTGGTGGTTCGGGTGAGAAAGATGAGACGGACGAAATGAAGACAGAAGAGAGTGAAAGATTATCTGTGGAATATTACTGCCTCAGCATTTGCCTAAGTGATCCAAGGAAACCACAGAAAAACTTGGACCAAGGCAGACGGACCCGGAATCGAACCGGCGTCCTCCCGAATGCTAAGCAATGGTCTAGACCTCTAGGCCATGCCGGTCGGTCGACTTCTATCTTTGGTTCAGGACTTAAATAGTATACACCAAAATAGAACACGCCCCTAAGTAGACAGACCCCTTGGTCAATGCTTCTGTTGTTGCTATGCACCCTTCAGATACCCAGAGAAAGTCCGGCGTGACGTAGCTGCGGACTCGGACTTTCCCAATGTTTGGTACCTACCTGAAGGGTGTAATAAAGAGGTCCAAAGCTGTTTGTAACACAAGTTGAAGTTACACGATACATTACATGATATACAGTTATATACAAAAGAAATACAAACTAAAATAACTATAAAAAAGAATATACAAATATACAAATATGGAAACCCATCGACACCGAACAATAATCACGTTGAGAATATTTCACAAATTGATTATAATTCTTGACAAGTTCGTTTCGACAGTTATGCGTCAATACCCTAGCATTATTGTAGATTACATCAAAATGTTACTTTTGACATCTACAAGTCGAAATTAAAAAAAATCCATTTTAAAATTATTAAATTTAAAACGATTTAAACATCGTAAAAATCAGACTGAGATCTGTGGACTGACTACTCTGCTGATTAATATTGTTGGTATTTCCAATCAACTTTGTCACCGCGGCTGCTGGTAGACAGAAAAAAGTCACAGTTTTAAGCTTATCTATTTTTAATACGGAAACTGTACCAAGCAGCGTGGTGTAGTAGTCTAGAAGTCTAGGTCATAAGTATCTTGTCATTATGGCGAGGGCGCAAAGTCTATTAGATAGATTTCGGTTCCCTATGCACTGGTCGAGCCTTCCTTTAGTTTCCTTGGATCATTTAGGAAAATGCTGGGGCAGCAACATTCCACAGGTAATCTTTCAATAATATTCAGAGATTAACATGAAAGTAATTCAATTTCCACCCACTACAAATTACTTCAGATTAATGAGGATAAGCTTCTTAAAGTGTTTCATATTAAAATCTTTTACTTCTTTTCTGTCTTCAATGCGCTTTCTTTCCCTAATTACCATCCGCACATTCCCGCGAATCCTAAAATGGGGTCGAACAGGACTTTCCCCTCTAACCTTCGGCTTTTGACTAGAGTAGACGGCAGACGGAGTGCCCTACTACCAGCATTAATAACTGATGAAAATGAAACGCTCAAACCTTTTTTAGCCCAGTCTTGCTAGCAACGCAAAGTCAAGAAATCGTATTTAAAAAATGCTTTTTAAGTGTTGAGTTTAAAAATTAGATACTTTTTAACTTACACCGCAACGCAATACTCATATGAGCATATGAAGCCTAATCAGGCTGTAACAAGAATGATGAGTGCATATCAAGTTGATATAGCTCAATATGACCTGATATGACTAATTAATAATCAAGACACATGAAACATTATATATGGGCATATCAAACCTTATAAGGTCAGATATTCACCAGCAACACAAAGAGTGTTGCGTTGAGGGGTAAGTTAAAGAGCAGCTAGTTTTTTAACTCAAAACCTAATTAGCATCTAAATAGCAGCTAATTTTGGCATTTTCTAGCAAAACAGAGCTAAAAAAGGGTTGAGTGTTTCATTTTCATTTTTTATCAATGCTAGTAGTCGGCACACCGTCTGCCCTGTACCTTAGTGAAAAGCCGAAGTTTAGGGCGGAAAGCACACTTCAACCTCTTTTTAAGATTCGTGGGAATGGGTGGATGGTATTAGGGGCTTGCGAGATACTGCTCCTTTTTTCAGGCAATGTTTTACACAAAAACTATATTGAATTGTATGGTCTAGCATAAACCATTTCTTAGCATTCGGTGGACACCTTCCGATTTGGATGGAGATTAAGTTTTTCTGTGCTTTCAGTAATTAAATTAGGTAAATATTAGAGTGGTTGTTAAGTAGGAGTTAATTGTTATACATATTATTTTCAGTATACAGTTAATAATATTTAAGTAACGTTCATTCAGATATTTATTTCGTTTCATCATTTTTATTTTGTACGTTTCAATAATTCATCTTCAAAACGAATCTTTATACCTAGAAATTGTCACTGACTTTCTAAATTCCTGAATATTAAGGGGACAGTTCTTACAACCAGGGTCGCTTGACGCTCTGATTTATCAACCCCCTCTAAATTTTTGTAGTTAGTAAGTAACATCCAGTATTTGTATGACTTCGATTTAAGTTGTTCAACAGAAAACAGACTTTCTAGTTGTCCTTACCATTCTCATAGTTTTGTACCTTTGAGTCAAATTCTTCGTATTGTAAATATATTTATTAAGATTTAATATCCAACGTGTTTTTATCCTCCACCAAGAAAAGTTGAGTGTCGTTAACTAAATTCGAGTTTTGACATTCATACGCAATCTAACAGTGGTAGTAGAACAAACAAAATAGCTCAAAACCCTAACGCCAAACAGGACACTGTAATTGTCCGAAGCACTTTTCGGTAACTGAAGTGAACTGTTCACTTAGACCCTGAAGAAGGCAATCAGTTCACTTAGTCCCTGAAGAAGGTAATCAGTTCACTTCAGTCCCTGAAGAAGGTAACCTTGTGCTTCGGACAACTAAAGTGTCGTGTTTTGGCGTTGGGGTTTTGAGCTATTTTGTTTGTTCTACAACAACCACCAATGTTTTTTCAATCTTCATATTTTGAGTGGTAGTGTTCCACCGACGACTCTCACTTCCCTTTTCTCTTCATTTTGTCTGAGTCATCTATCTCTTTCCCCGAAAGTGTAAAAAAGGCTTATCCTCTATCACTAATTCTTCTCTATTTTGCCCCAATTACTGTGTAGATTCAAAGCCAGATAGAATAAATACGTTTTATTAATGTAAAAACGACCATTGACGTTTCGCCTTAGTCACAAGGCTTTTTCAAGGTAAGCTTTTTAAGTTAATGCAAGTTAGACCATTTAGATATTTGTAATGTCCCTTGCTTCCATCTTGTTGTAATATTAATTTAATTTATTTTTATTTTTACATTGTGCTACTCTAAATATTTGTTATTAATTGATTTAAAATTGTTTATTATTTTATTTGTATCTACAGTTCATGTGAAATTAATATTTTAAATGGATAATACGAAACTATATATACTTCGTTTAGTTTCTGTAGCGATGTGATCTTCAATTTGACCGGCGCAAAGTAGAAAATAACAGCACTAGGACAGAAAAGAAAGGAGACAACTCTAGGTCAAACTCTTAACCGGCGAGGAGCGTATAATCCGTACAATATTGCACGGAAAATTTGATCATTTTATCCACTACAAATTGCATTGCTCAAATGTGCTGTTATTGATATCAATTACTACTGAAAATATCAACGAGATGTTTACATATATTTGAAGACATATTAAAGGGTTTAACGCTTGTTTTCGACTAGCACTACTATTCATGATTGAAGGAAACTTTTGGTACTGTACGAAAAACTATGTTTGATGAACAAGAGTCGAGAGTATAATAAGCTTTTTTCTCCCTACCTTCGATTTTGCCAGCGCGCAGACATTGGAAGGAGCGCATCGCTAGAGAAAGTCAATGAAGTATACTTGAATTGTAGACCACAGCATTTGATTAACACAAAATATTAATATAAAAAACTACTGTCAAGAACTGTTGCAACTATGACGGAACAACGGTAGATATTTCTCCAATAAAGCAACTTACTGGTTGAATCCACATTATCATTGGTTTAAAAAATATTCTCATAAGTAATGCAACTTTAACTTTATTATTAATTAAACTTACGGGACGGACATCCAACAATTGCGTGAGATCAAAAGGAGCAGGAGGGGTTTGGTAAAATGTCACTAAGGGGAAGGAGGTCCAGATTTTTAAAAAAGAGACTTCACGTAATTATACCTTCATTATTCGTAACATTATGTAAAAATAAATATAACAAGTAGGTAAATACTGTCACGTAATCAGGCACGTTTCTCACTATTACTAGATTTGGTTAATTATTTTCTCTCTAATTAATACCAGTATTATTAATTAATCTCTATTTCACTACTACATCGCGCAGTTTATCGCTTCTTTTCTATTCTTATTTCATTTTGTATCGCCTCGTCTCGCAATAACTAATTATAGGGCTGGACTTGTTCTGAAAAGATCCAGAAAGTGACATTTAGAAAACCGATTCTTTCTTATTGTGTATGTTGGGTTGCCTACCATTGACAGTATAATTGGTTGCCTACACTTCACGTCCCCTTACCTTGTTTAAGTTGACTACATTTTTAATATATTGACATGTACCTACAATTCCTCTTGTAACTATAGGTACTTATTAAAATGCATTTAATATTTTCTTTGTCACTGATTGTATGTTCTTGCCTTGCAGTGTTTTCAGTGTTGTACGTATTACTTTTCAGAATAGGTATTTAATTTCATTCTTATTTTGCTAGCATCTTCAATTTTACATTTTAGCGTCATATATCATCATTATCAGACCTACCATGAACGTTAGGAATTGATACATTCACATATTATGATTTATTTCGACTTTTCTTTTTGTTACTTACTTTAATTTTTTTAGAATAAATAACTTTCATCTACCTACACAACGTCCAAAAAAAGTGTAACTTACCGAATGGCAATTTGAAGGAGATCGAGAATTTTTCCGGTTCATTAGTAAAATTGCGAACTCTTTCAGATGCTAAATTTAAAAGAGACTTCTAAGGAATTGGCAGCCATTTAAGAGTTTTATACGAAAGATCAAACGACCTGCTTTGGTCAATCGGTGCTTGCTTCGATGAGGATTCGAAAATGAATTTTTACATCAAAGAAACTAGGCACTCGTGATTTGGAAAACTTAGTCAATGTTTTAAACCAAAGAGACATCTTATAATAATGAAATTATATACCTATAAGGATTTTTGGAGTCTGTTTGATCTCCTAAAAATTTTTGGAAAATTACAATGTTGATTACAACCTGACCATTGGGACCAAATCGGCCTATTATTGTTTGCAAGAGAACATTCAAGATATATTTGACCACCTTGTATGCATTTGAAATGAAATAAAATAGGCTGAATAATGATAAGTAAATCTATCTCTAACGACTAAAAAAATATTAAAATTAAACTGAAACAGAGAGTAATGAAGAAATTCCAACTAACGAGTTTGGAATGAATGTAAAATACTTCATATACATGTGTGTCAAGGGAAGAAAAAAATCCGAGGTACAAAAGATTTCGAGTTAATGAATTTTCACTAGAAGGCGTTTAGATATAGGTACTATAATAAATATCTAAGCAAAACTAATAGATTAATTGTTTCTCTGTTCCTTAACAGATCAGTACGTTCAGTTTCGTGTTTTCGGCAGATTTCATTAACAGCTTTCGGCAACACGATGCCATACCCTTCTCCCTTTGCTCCCGAACGTATTTCATTACGTGTTTGGGAAAGTTGTGCAATATTTCAGCACTTGTCTTAATTAATACCCTCAGACGCTGTACCGATCATCACATATATCTTCCAAGTCCAATTGTTAAATTGTTCTCGGAACCATATATCATTCTTTGTTCGGCCTTCTAAGTAGAAATAGTCATATATTATTTCCTTTTATCACTAGTCGTACCTACTGATAAAAATTAGTACTCAAATTACACAGGTCTGCGAATTTTTTTTTTGAAAAGTTTTTTCTTAAATTGTTAATATTTGTCGTAATTGTCTTAAAAGTAATAGAAAACAATATTCATATGGTGTATACCACGTCACATTAACCCATAAATGCTCAGAGAACACATTTCCATTTGAACCCTTGCCACGTAATGAGTGCGACGAATAAATATTCGATAACCAGTGTTTCTATGTTTCTAGCGATGCTCTATTCGATGATGTTGGTTAAAAATACCTCCGACAATATTAAAGCATGCAAAAATAGAAAATAAGCAAAAAAAACGTGTTTTTTGAACTGACTTTTTCTTAAAAATTCATTTTTTGTGTCCTTACGATTTTTTTTTATATGCTTAAAACCTATATAGATCATGACCTCGATATCTAAACATGAAATAATCACCGTTGGTCAAGTCGAAATGCCTTTACAAAATGTTTGATCAAACCAAGTTTAATGTAAAGTGGTGGAAACAATACTTTTTCGGGATCTTTCAAACTCGTATTGATGACATTTGACACTCCGACATCCAATTGCATTCTAATTTGGACATAGAAATACCGAATAACAATGATTTTGATTTACCATAAGTCCACTGTCTTAACACTTCAACACATAACCGGTATATTTTATCGTAACTCAGCGTTTATCTTGGCGACACAACTTCATTCTGAAGTAAGCTTAATAAGCATTTTTTACAAAGTCTGTTATATTCAATCTTTGCTTAACTATTGTATATTGTTCGCAAATGTAAAAAAATAATAAATTGGTTTTACAACTCCGAGAAGCCATAGTTAAAGATAAATGAAACACAACAAAAAAAAAACTTTTCATTGTTTCATTCCCACCAGCCAGTAATGCTGGTGGGCGGGCAGTTCCTCCGAACTACGCCGGAAGATAGGGCGGAATGCCCTCTTCAGCCTGCTTTCAGGAATCGTGGGAATGGGTGGATGGTGGTTCGGGTGAGAAAGATGAGACGGACGAAATGAAGACAGAAGAGAATGAAAAATTATCTGTGGAATATTACTGCCTCAAGATTTGCCTAAGTGATCCAAGGAAACCACAGAAAAACTTGGACCAAGGCAGACGGACCCGGAATCGAACCGGCGTCCTCCCGAATGCTAA
>NW_020439120.1:482668-494474 GCF_000699045.2 Agrilus planipennis
AATTTTGTGAAAAAACAAATAAATTTGCCGATTCAAAGAGCTATATACATATACATATATTAATATACATACAAAAAAAATGTGACGTGATACGTTAAAACAAAGTTTATATTTGCAAAATATAGATCAACATTTGCATACTTAAGATAAATTTATAGAAAAAAAATTTTATCGCAGACCTGTGTTATTGTTAAGTAGTCGAGCAGTTTTTACTTGCTTGTTAGAACTAGTTTTTAGATATGTTATCAGACCAAATGAATAGCTATATGCACATTATTACATATTTCGTTTAATTTGTTTGCATCTATATTTATATTGAATTCATGTGCTTTTCGTGATCCTTAGGGCATGTGACTCTTGCTTGGGCTGTAAACTGTAATGGAACACATTCTATCTCATTATTTTCAAATGATTACCACATTTTTGATAAGGATGACGACTATAATATGTGGAAATCATTCAGTAGTCGTATACCCTGTTCGACTGCAAAGAATATGAACCTTTATATGTATACAAAATCCATTCTATTTCGAGAACCCCCTTTCGGAGTCACTTTGGAAGGATAAGGAGCTGCAAGGGGTGAATGAACGTCGCCGACGCAGTCGTCAGCCCTGTTAATTAGCCGCGGACACATACTAGGAATCTTAATAAGTATTAACTACCGAGAGGAGGATTAGCATTGTGTGCCGCCAGTTGTTTGCAGATTCCGGAGCTTAGTATTCCAGGAAATCTCCTTTTGCAAGATCACGTCTTGCATCATCGGTCTCGAATACAAGGAGTATGATATCGAGGGCGAAACCCAAATTTAGAAGGATGCCAATGTAATGCGACGTGAGTTACGCTAGGGATTGTTCCATAATTGAAACGTATAGATAACAGCTCTCTAACAAGATAACTATTACGATGGATATATGTATGTAGTTTTGTGCTACTCGCAGAAGGTGTACTTTCTTGTGTAGATATTGCCATCAACGGTACACAGCCTAAACCAGTTGGCGTAAATATTTGAAATTTCGAATAAATATATTCTTTAGGTGCCTTAGAGGTGCATTAAGAAAAATTTTTTTTCAATTCGATCTTTGAAGTATCTACTGAAAAGGAGTGTTAGTGTGGTAGACTGAGTCAATGCTAACGGGCCTAGAGATTTATTTAACAGGAACATTTCTTGTAGGGGTGTACTATGGAGGGATTTATTTTTGTCATATTCGGTCCCTAAAAGTGGGTAAAGGAGTTAATGTGATTGAATATACTGAGAAGGAACTATTGAGGTTATAAAAAGGAGCATTAGTGTAACTAACTGAGGTAAAACTTATGAATCTACAGATTTATTTAGAAGAACTGACTGATTGACTAATTGACTAAAAGACAACCAGTGATACTGGAAATTTGAAATGTCAGGGAATATTCCTCGAGGACTGTACTGGTGCAGTAAGCAATATTTTTTCATAGTTCCATCCTGGAGGTGTTGAAGAGTAGTAGGCATAACTGAGTGAGCTAAAAATGGTCCGTCTTAAGTACTTAAGGGGTGTACGAATAAGGAATGTTTTCCAGTTCAATTCTTAAAAATATTACTTCAACACTAAGGGCGAATTTTTTACTTTACAGAGGTAAAAAGGGAATAGAAAAGTTTAAATGGAAATACATTGGTAATTGTTTACAATATGGGACTTACTATCAAAGGGGGGAGTAATGAGAGAAGGGAGGATTACACTGTACACTGTACAATACTAAAAAAGCAGTTTTAGTTGAGGAGGGAGGGATTGAGGCAAAGGAAGTGGAGATGAAAAATAGAATAATAGAAGAAGAGTTCAACAAGGAATCAAACCTGGCCTAATGACTGCAGCCACCTGATGACTAATGTCGACTTAGTCCAAGGAAACGTTGTGAGTCACAACTAGTGACCAGTTACAGGTTTAATGATTGTTAATCCTACCACTAACGAAAGTTAACTCTGTAATGCGTAATAATTTTATAATAATATTTTATTAAAATATAACTGAAGCTCTCTTGCGTCAAACTCATAAATTTAAAAAAAACCGTTTTCACTTCAAAATTAAAATTTGGGTTACATATTTTAAAATAAGAATGGTATGACCTTGGTGCCTTTAAAGTAAATGAAAAAATATGTACAAAATAAAGACAATGAAATACATATATAATAAACAAAATGCAGACAGTAGAAAGAAATCAACAGGTACAGCGAGCTGAAGTAGGCTGTATAGGTAGGAAAAACTTTAAAACTTTTGGGTGTTTCATTCCCACCAGCCAGTAATGCTGGCGGGCGGGCAGTCCCTCCGGACTATGCCGGAAGGTAGGGCGGAAGGCTCTTTTCAGCCTGCTTTCAGGAATCGTGGGAATGGATAGGTGGTGGTTCGGGTGAGAAAGTTGAGACGGACGAAATGAAGACAGAAGAGAATGAAAGATTATCTGTGGAATATTACTGCCACAGCATTTACCTAAGTGATCCAAGGAAACCACAGAAAAACTTGGAGCAAAGCAGACGAACCCGGAATCGAACCGGCGTCCTCCCGAATGCTAAGCAATGGTCTAAACCTCTAGGCCATGCCGCTCGGTGTACAGGTAGGAATTTTTTGGACTATTTATAGGACAGATATGTTTGAAGTTGGATTTCTAGGTAAAAGTGATTAAGTGAACAATAGAATTTAAATTGAAGGGAAACAAAGGCATGCCCAAGATAAGTAGTTGAAGATTTACATTAAAATAATATTTGAAAAGATACAGGAATAAATTTGAAAGAATATTAAATAGTTTAAGAAGAAATATTAAATATTTACAAAAATATGCATATTTCCGCTACATGACTTACTATTTTTGTATCGTTATCTGATGGATTAGTCATTCAAATAATCCTAAGTATCCCTCAACGCTTTTATAAAATTCTTGATGTTTTTAATTTTTTTAACTTTATCACTGATATATTGAACAGTGCAGCAGTGAATAAAAACTGGATTATGATTGCAGTTAATTGTTGGAGTACTAAAAGAGCTTCCACATTAAGGCCGCAGAGTTGGAATTTACGTAATCGTGTCATTTTGCTTCATAATTGGCATTCCTCAAATTTCAATCGATGCGGCAGCAAGGTGAAATTTGACTAACGAACCCTATGCAACATTGTTGTTGAGATGACCTAATTAACGTGGGGCTTTTAACCGTTTTATGTTATTACTGGGTGATTTTAAAAACACTCATAGAAAAAAAATGATTCAAAACCAGCAAGATTTAACGAATCACGTATAGGTAGGAAATAACTTTATTACAAACATTAGAAAAAATATGTGTTAATTGATCTCAAGTCTGTCGTAGTTTGCTGCTACGTTCACATTAAGGGACACTGAAAAAGGTAGTAATTCTAAAATGAACTACATATGAGATGTACTTGTTGGTTTATATAATCATTATCGTCATCATAAGGTCGTCAATCCTAAGACTGGTTGGACACGTACCTCCACTCTTTCCTATCCTGAGCTAAACTTTGCATTTACCTAAAACTAGAAATATCCCACATCCTTAACTATCTGCGAACAGTAATCTAACCTAGGTCTACCTCTACCCCTCCTAACTCCTGTTTCTGCCTCTAATATGTCTCTGACTAGACCTTCATGCCTAAGAAGGTGTCCTACCAACCTATCTCGCCTATTTTTTATTGACTTCCATAGAGTCCTCTGTTCTCCTACTCTTTCTAATACCTCTTCATTTCTAACCTTTTCTACCTACGTTATCCCCATTATTCGCCTGTATAAGAATGATCAATAAATAAACTAAACTTTTGGGTGTTTCATTCCCACCAGCCAGTAATGCTGGTGGGCGGGCAGTCCCTCCACACTATGCCGGAAGGTAGGGCGGAAGGCCCTCTTCAGCCTGCTTTCAGGAATCGTGGGAATGGGTGGGTGGTGGTTCGGGTGAGAAAGATGAGACGGACGAAATGAAGACAGAGGAGAATGAAAGATTATCTGTGGAATATTACTGCCTCAGCATTTGCCTAAGTGATCCAAGGAAACCACAGAAAAAGTTGGACCAAGGCAGACGGACCCGAAATCGAACCGGCGTCCTCCCGAATGCTAAGCAATGGTCTAGACCTCTAGGCCATGCCGCTCAATCAATAAATAATTCAAACACGTTTAAATACTTAGGAATGTCAAACAAAACGGCAGCATTTCTGCCATAAATGATTCGCAGAATTCTACAGCGATCAAATTAGACATGTTAAGTGTCGACGAAATTCGGAAGAGAAACGTCCAAGAAATTCCGACTAAATTCCCGTAAAAATGCGAAATTTATACAAAAATACAACGTGTAATTATACAACACACTACTGAAGTGAAACTTCTTCAAACACATACCAACATACCGGGATAGGGGTTAAGGAATTGGTTTAATGGTATTATTTGTACACGATGAATTTAAATTTTATACTATACATGCCGGCGTTTCCTGTAACGAACATTGCATTGAAGCGCGCTCACGGCTCAAGCGATCCCCACTACGAACTCGACTACGTGGCCGAGTAGAGTGGGGACATCCGTTGCATGATTTCGTTACATAGCAACTCACATGAAACGAACTTACCCTACCGTGTGTAAAGATGTTTCACATTAAAAAAAACAATTTACTAACGAATAATTACAGTCGGGGTTATTATTCCGTTTATATATAGACTTAAACTGACTTGTGAAAATTAGCTTTTCGATATTGAATTTGATTATAAGAAAATTTTTGACCGCACATGGTCTGGATGAGATACGCTTTCGACTAGACAATTATTACAAGTCTTTTTTTCTGAAAAAGTCGCTCTTCTTATGGTCAGTTTCATCCCTTTTGACATTTTGATGTACTCGGAAGTTTTTCATATACCTAAAACTCGCGTCTCGTTACTATTACCATCTAGTTATTATAATCCTTAACAAAAAATTTCAACTGTTCAAATTATTTTGCTCTGCCGGTTTCACATCATTATAAACAAGTTAAATATCTAATTGAAATTTATTTTACATTTTATTTTACGTGTGTTTTTATCGGTGATACAAACCATAATGCTAATACTTAAGATCAATTTTTAAACAGCAAAGATTACTTCTTTTTTTGATAACTTATACAATTCTAGCAGTTGTGTAGTCCAGGCGAATTAGCTGAAAAATCACCAGTTTTTTTAAAAGTTTTGACTAGGCCTGATTTCTGTATATAAAAATTAGTACAAAATTACGTAAATCATCATTGTGCGCAAACTCAGAAGTCTGAGGAATTTTGTTTATTATTGGGTTTTTTAGGTTTTTGATAAATTTTCATAATCTTTTTATAAAATTATTAAAAGTTAAAGAAACTTTAATTTGAGACCACTAAAATAATCTTACCTAAAAATCGATTTTACAAACAAGTAGCCAAAAACAAATTTAAATAACGAGAAAATATTATATTAATGATTGGGTATGATAGAAGTAAACTTCCTACATCTTCTCTGTGAGCACAGATATCATAACGGTTCAATAATTTATTAGCTATTGGCAACATTATGAAGTTAATATTTTTTTTATTAAAAAATTGATTGTTACCTATTTATTCGATCGGGTTAAAATTTTTGCAAAATTATAAAAACTATAAAACTATAAAAACAGTTTCTCTTCCCAAAATTTCAATGCGATAATAACTAGACTGCTCCTAACTCATTTAAGATATTGTCAATATAATATGCAACCCAAAAAACATTGTGGGGTAGTAATTCTGCCTACTAGATTTTGTTCGTAATCTTTTAAATAGCTTGTTCATAAAATGAGTCCAAATTGTTATATACTACAACTATTGAGAGAAAAACCGTTGAAAGTGCTGTGTAGAATTTATATATCTGATGCATGACAAATTCATCAGCTTAAAATTGAAAATAAATTTAAAATACTTAAAGACCCTTAATTGCCTTTAATAAGAAGAAGTCACTTCTATGCGTGCGAACGGTTAATTTAGAAATTTGAAAAACGTTAGAAGCCTTCGAAATGTGGTGTTATAGGCGAATGATGAGGATAACGTGGTAGAAAAGGTTAAAAATGAAGAGGTATTAGAAAGAATAGAAGAACAGAGGACTCTATGGAAGTCAATAAAAAATAGGAGAGATAGGTTGGTAGGACACCTTCTAAGACATGAAGGTCTAGTCAGAGACATATTAGAGGCAGAAAACAGAGGGGTAGATGTAGACTTAGGTTAGATTACTATTGGCAAATAGTTAAAAATGTGGGTTGTTCTAGTTTTAGGGAAATGCGAAGATTAGCTCAGGGTAGGAAGGAGTGGAGGTGNCTGGTAGGTACTAATTTGATAAATTTTCATAATCTTTTTATAAAATTATTAAAAGTTAAAGAAACTTTAATTTGAGACCACTAAAATAATCTTACCTAAAAATCGATTTTACAAACAAGTAGCCAAAAACAAATTTAAATAACGAGAAAATATTATATTAATGATTGGGTATGATAGAAGTAAACTTCCTACATCTTCTCTGTGAGCACAGATATCATAACGGTTCAATAATTTATTAGCTATTGGCAACATTATGAAGTTAATATTTTTTTTATTAAAAAATTGATTGTTACCTATTTATTCGATCGGGTTAAAATTTTTGCAAAATTATAAAAACTATAAAACTATAAAAACAGTTTCTCTTCCCAAAATTTCAATGCGATAATAACTAGACTGCTCCTAACTCATTTAAGATATTGTCAATATAATATGCAACCCAAAAAACATTGTGGGGTAGTAATTCTGCCTACTAGATTTTGTTCGTAATCTTTTAAATAGCTTGTTCATAAAATGAGTCCAAATTGTTATATACTACAACTATTGAGAGAAAAACCGTTGAAAGTGCTGTGTAGAATTTATATATCTGATGCATGACAAATTCATCAGCTTAAAATTGAAAATAAATTTAAAATACTTAAAGACCCTTAATTGCCTTTAATAAGAAGAAGTCACTTCTATGCGTGCGAACGGTTAATTTAGAAATTTGAAAAACGTTAGAAGCCTTCGAAATGTGGTGTTATAGGCGAATGATGAGGATAACGTGGTAGAAAAGGTTAAAAATGAAGAGGTATTAGAAAGAATAGAAGAACAGAGGACTCTATGGAAGTCAATAAAAAATAGGAGAGATAGGTTGGTAGGACACCTTCTAAGACATGAAGGTCTAGTCAGAGACATATTAGAGGCAGAAGCAGGCGTTAGGAGGGGTAGAGATAGACCTAGGTTAGATTACTGTTCGCAAATAGTTAAGGATGTGGGTTGTTCTAGTTTTAGGGAAATGCGAAGTTTAGCTCAGGATAGGAAAGAGTGGAGGTACGTGTCCGACCGGTCTTAGGACTGACGAGCTTATGATGATGATGATCGGTATTTACATTTGTTACCAGCAATAAGGTCATTTTTATGCTGAACGCAGGAAGCCGAAGGAACCGGGAGTAATAAAACAGATTGCCGTAGATTTACGAATAATTTTTAGATTTAAATTTTGGCAAACACATATTTATTTTTCTTAATTCAGACATTTTTCTATATTTATTTTTGTTAAGTTCAACATTCTTTCCAATTCTTATTTCAATATAATGTTCAACTCTACGGTCTATCTAAAAGCTCATCTTCAGATATGCCTGCATTCACTTCTTACTGTTTTTTCCTCGATTTTTAATTTAAAAATCTGTACTTCTAAATCAAGGTACTTCATATCAATCAGTTCCTCTCCATTTACAATATCGTTCTATTTACTAAACAATTCTTCCTTATCGAAGGATTGATTTTAAATTATTGTTTAAATTATTTTTTTTTTTTGCATTTTTTATACATCAAAAATTATATTAAATACAAGTACTAAATGTTTTATTCATAATCAATAGTTCGTCATAAACTTTAAAAACCAAATTTAGAAGTGAACCCCCCCCTCCAAAATATTTGCTGCATTCGCCCCTGTTGTCGAGAATAAGCAATGGTTAAAACGTTCGCAGCTTTTAATTGTACTCTGGGGGCAAATCAATTTCATTTCATAGGTATTAGGTGCTTATTTCCAGTACGTTTTCTTTGATTTAAAACTAGTGTAAATAAAAACATGTCTCATGTAGATAGTGATTCTGTTCAAATTCAGACATCGATATTTAATTACGTAGGTAGTTTACGTAATTGCAATTAATATTCCTACAGATTTCCGACAGATAAATATTTAAATATCAGAGTCATTGAAAGGGAAAATTTTAATCCAACGATACCGACGAATGTCTTAAAAAATGATGTAATACCTGTTTTTTCGTAAATTATCGAAAGTGTAAACTTAATAGGTAATTGGGTCACTTCAATAATTTCCGAATGTGATGTCTCTAACTAAAGATAATCACTATTTATTAAATAAAATATATACAGAAATATATACAAAAATAAATTTGGTGGTAATAATTGGTCGGTTGGTTGGTACTGTCTCGGCGAGACAGCTTGGTCAATCTCCTAAAAGGTACTTACTTACACTCGTAAAAACTGGTACTCCGACTTTCTCCTTTGGCGACAAAAATTTCTAAAGGGGGTGAAATTCTTAGAATCTTGCCGTTAAAAACATACACATTCAAAGCTGAGGGTTCAAATGGTCATAAAAACAGGTACAAAATGTTAGTTTGTTTAGCTTAAAAAACGTATTTCTTTTGCTTCAAAATATTTGAAAATAAATATTAGTTAAATTTTATTTACTACTACATTTAGGAATTAATAATAATATGCATAAAAAAAGGTAAAATACTGCCGAACAATACCGATTTTCCCGTTCATATGTATGTTAAATCTGTGAAACAACGAAGAATAGTTATTCGTTATTTAAGTAAGATCAATATTTTCTTTTAAATACAATTATTACCTATGTTCAACTGTAACATTTCGAAAATACGCTTCTTAGAAATATACAATCTGACGATAAAGACGCAATTCTCGATACGGAACAACCTTGTTGTACTTCTGCTTTTTCTATCTCCGAAACACAATTTAAGAACGAACTTTTGCCTCCCACTGAACAGTTGGTTGCCTAGCTTAGTTATGACAAGTCTCTGGAATTCTATCTTAAAAGTGGACACGTAAGAAATAGCTTTTTTTGATAAATCTTATTTTATTGAATATAATTTATCACATTGAAAAATGGGACCCCTTACCATTATCCAAAAATTAATTCTGAACAACATTCTCATTTAACAATTTTCGATTAAATCAATAGAAAAAGAGTTATGGAAAACACTTCCTTAATTGTTTATGAATAAAATGTCTCATACGTACCGTGTCCGCAAGTTTACTAATAATGTTTGCAATTTTTTACTAATTTACAAGCAAGTCTTTAAGCTTTTCCCCCCAAAAGCCTAATTTGCCTGGACTAGGTGTTTTCAATACGCCTAGAAACTTGTAAAGATCCGTGGTTTATAAATTTTTGTTAGTATATAAGTCAACTTTCGACTATTAGTTTATTACCAAAAGGGTTAGTATAATGATATTAACGATCAGTATAAAAATAATTAATATCTAGTTAGTTACTGGTGAAGTTAGGTTAGATTACTTAGATCACTTCGAGTAGTTAGTTAGAACAATTTAAATGCTGGCACGTATTGTATTTAAATACCGACAAAAACGAATTAAAATACTGACCAATAAAATGCAAGCCAAAGAAAATTCGGAAGTGAAAATGGTGGTGATCTAAAGGATGAGACTAGGTGAAAAATAGAGGATCATTTCGTCGTAAACGTAAACAACAGAGGTCGCAGAAACAGAATTAGGTAGACGAGAAGGAGGGGTTGAGGGTGGTTTGTGATGCAGGGACAGTGGCAGCATCATAGCGGCGACGGGATGACGGTAGCAGCGTCGTTTTGGGGATGGGGTGCGGGCCAAGCCGTTGGGGTAGCCGACTCAAGCGACAATAAATCAAGACTTGGATTTAATTAAATCTTGCATCGAAGTTACGCGGGTGGCCGCTCGCCGCGCTGTGGTGCGCGGGTACCGAGACTAAGACGGAGAAAGGAGTGCGGGTGTGAAAGAGAGACGGAAGTAAACTGAAATGAGCCTCTTTTTAACGTAATTATCGACACAAAAGGGGAAAATGGCTCAAAAGGTCGTCGAAATTAACTTCTATAGACTGGTAGGTACTAATCGTTGCGTTAAAAAATTGGTACATCAAATGGACCTACTTAATAATTGAACTAATGAAAACATACTTTTTAAAGTTAAAAAAATCGTGAAAGAGCCAAAAAGTACATAATGCAAATAATATCTAGATACTAGTATGGAAATGTCAAAGAATTTTTTATTACACATAACAATTATGATGTTTAATATAAGTTTCAATTTCAATTTCAATTTCGAATAGTGTCAATTTTAAACCCAGATATTGCATGTACCACTTTAAGGTCTTCGTTAAATTCATCCGGAGTGCGGCTACAGTAAAACGATTCTGTCCGAATTTTGCAATTATTGTTCCTCAATCTTCACAAATGCCTTTATTAACGAAAATCGATGGCTGTTTTAGTCATTAAAAATATTTAAATTGGTATGGACATGTATATTGCTCCAAACAAACAAAAATTAAATACTAGCCGAAACACATTTTCTAAAGTTGAAGCTTAAAGACGTTAGTTGAATTATTACTTTCTTAATACTTACTCTTTCTCCACATTTAACCTTGATGTCGGTTGCAAAGTTAATTTTTACTATTGAAAATGTTTTTCTTCAACTATTCGATTAATTTGTTCTTTCGTCCAATGCTTTTCGGACAAATTTTGTTAATTTTGACAACTTTTAATTAATTAAATTGAGGCTCTTTATAAGTAAATGTCCTCTCTGGTTATCAAAGGATATAGTTGTTAAAACAAACAAAACAAATATTCGTATAGGCTTTATAAGACATTTCTTACGGATTGTCATTGTTTAGAATTTCAACCCCAAAGATAGATTTGCTGTCAATTAATGAGTACAGCTTATAAAAATTATGTTAATAAATTTGAAAGTAAAATCCAAAAAATGTTTGGAAATTTATCAATTGTAAATATAAGTCAAATTTTATTCCTGACATTCCTTAATAATATGTTAAACGTTTGTGGATCTATAATAAGCAATGTTTCAATTTCTGATAACAATGGTTATGATTATTTATTGAGCATTTTAAATCTGTTTATGATAATTTGAATAATTTTAAAGAAATGCCATCCAATGGTCTTATTTCTTCTGAATCAAATCGGTACATCCAGTTTAGATTTGATAAAGTACTTGATGCCGTTTTTTTCTGTTAAATGTGGTATTGGAACTGATCTGAATAGAATTACCTCCACCTTTGTTAAGCGTTACGCTCATCTTTTGCCTCCTATTCTGTTTAACTTATTTAATAAGTCCTTAAATGACGATACATTCCCTGATTTATGGAAGAAGGCATTGGTAACTCTCATCCGCAAGGAGGTTAATAAAAATTTAGTTATTAATTATCACCCAATAGCCAGTCTGTATTTTTGCCAAGATTTTTGATGAACTAATAGAAAAACATTTTTCACGTTATCTAAATTCATTTGTAAGTCCATTTTAACATGGCTTTTCAACAAGGAGATCAACTGTATCTAATTTAGCTGTTATCAATGAGCATATTGTCAGTGCCTTATACCGGGATAGGGGTTAAGGAATTGGCATTATTTGTACACCATGAATTTAAATTTTACACTATACATGCCGGAGTTGCCTGTAACGAACGTTGCATTGAAGCGCGCTCACGGCTCAAGCGATCCCCACTACGAACTCGACTACGTGACCGAGTAGAGGGGGG
>NW_020439120.1:494730-512726 GCF_000699045.2 Agrilus planipennis
AAAAAAAAAAAATAAATACATTATTTATAACAATAAGATTTGGTTAAAAAATATTTCACTGCAACGATTGGCAATGTTTTGTACATAATAAAAAAAACAAACAAAAATTAAAATTTAATAATTTTTCAATTTAGTAGAGATATAAAGCAGAAGATAGCGCAAGGTTAAGTCGCTTTCAATAAAAAGAAGTCACTTCTATATTCGCGAACGATTAATTTAGAAATTCGAAAGGGATTGTTAAAGGTGTATGTTTGGAGCGCGACACTGTGCGGGTGCGAAAAATGGATGATGGGCACGGCGGAAACGAAAAGGTTAGAAGCCATCGAAAAGTGGTGTTACCGGTGAATGATGTGGATCCGTGGATAAATAAGATTAGAGAGGAAAAGGTATTAGAAAGTATAGAAGAACAGAGGACTCTATGGAAGTCAATAAAAAATAGGCGAGATAGGTTGGTAGGACACCTTTTCAGGCATGAAGGTCTAGTCAAGGGCATATTAGAAGCAGGAACAGGAGTTAAGAAGAGTAGAGATGGACCTAGATTAGATTACTGTTCGCAAATAGTTAAGGATATGGGATGTTCTAGTTTTAAGAAAATGCAAAGATTAACTCAGGATAGAAAGGAGTGGAGGTGCATGTTCAGCTAGTCTTAGGACTGACCACCTTATGATGATCATGATGACGTGTAATCGATCGGTTTTAAAAACATATCATTTGGTTATTTTAAATTTAAAGTGATTAAGGAAAGAATATTGTGATAATTTTTGAATATGAAGCTACTCTAAAACTAAGTTTAATAATTGAATTCGAATTTTGTCATGAGTTGTTAAGCTATAGATAGGGATTATTATTGATATATGAAAGCGACCTTTCAATCTAAAATACAGGTATAGATCGCAAAACGATAGCTTTTTCTTGTTTCACTAAGCACATTTCTTTGTCGGAAACTTTTTTTTCTTGAATCCCAAATAGTCAAAGCCGGACAAGTATTTGAATCTCTTTAATCCAGCGGTAGAGATGATCACCCTCGCTCTTGGCCACCTCACATACGTTAAGTAGGTCTGCTTGCGTCGAAAACTAAAAAAAGTTGGCGTTGAAAATTCGTCGTCCGTTAACGTGTGTCGCCGTTGCGGCACCGACATTCGTCCTGGTGCTTTTTACCGGACAAGAGAAGTGAATTTGCAATACAGAAAGGCGAATTTCCCTTCAGGGACGCGTCGGCAGCCCAAGGGATTTGTAAGCCGATGCTACCCTGAGCCACTGCCCTCTACACACCCTTTTTCTTCTAGTAACGAATTCTCATGAGTGAACGAACATTTTTTAGTAAAAAGGCATGTAACAATTTTGAAAAACATCTATTAGGAAAATTAAAAAATTACAATTACGTCACAAAATGAAAACAACTGAAGAGCGAATTAATTAAAAGTAGCTACAAATATAGTAATTATTTATTATACCAATTTTTGCTTTTAAATTAAATTTTCAATCTAAAATGGAGTTTAACGGAGTTATCCGAAAATATAAAAAATAAGTAGGTAACTGTATACAAAAGTGGTTTTTACATGTTGCTTGCACAAAAACTTATCTATTATTCGTAGTTTTATAATATTACCGAAAAATGCAAATGGTAATAATTTAGTATGCTTTGCGTTTTATATATGCAGTTGAAAACGATACTTAACTGTATATTGATAAATGTTACATTTTCGAAAAGGCCATGATATGGAAGTTTTATCAATAGTATGAGAAAAAAAAGGCAATAAGCAGCATTTATTACAAAAATACTCTCAGCGAGCAGCGAAAAAAATCAAGAACACAAACTATAAACTACGATAAAATGAAAACTCAAATAACTTCTGATAAAAACAATTTTTTTGACAAATTTAATAGGTAACTTGTAACCCACCTTTTAGGTTATTATATTCTACATCTAAAAGTCAGCTGTTGAACGTTCGCCATTTTGATTAATAGAAACGAAATAATAATTTGTACCTGGGTTTTTAGGGTTCCGTACCTTATAGGATCACTTCTCATAGTCCGTGTGTCTGTTAACCCTTTTTTTCCGTTGACTTAGAATCATGAAATTTGATAAAAACAATGTCTTATTGCACAACAAAACTTAGTTTAATTGTAATTTTGTAATTATAGGTACTTTTTGGGGGGAAACTGTAAACATACTCGGAAAATGCGGGAAAAATCTGTCTTCGAGATTCAGTTCCCCTGACGGACGAATTATTTACATACCTAAAAGTTTATATGGACCTCTTGGTACGTGAGTTCGACTGGCACTTGGCCTGTACTGAGCGGCATGACCTAGAGGTTTAGACCATTGCTTAGCATTCGGGAGGACCCCGGTTTGATTCCGCGTCTGTTTACCTCAGTCCAAGCTATTCTGTGGTTTCCTTGGATCACTTAGTCAAATGCTGGGGCAGTTACATTCCACAGATAATCTTTCATTCTTTTCTGTCTTCATTTCGTCCGTCTTATCTATCTCACCCGAGCCACCACCCACCCATTCCCACGATTCCTGAAAGGAGGCTGCAGAAGGCCTTCCGCCCTACCTTCTGGAATAATTCGGAGGGACTGCTCGATTACTAGTATTACTAGCTACCCAAATGTTTTTTTTTCTTTATGTACTTTAGTGTGGCTTCCAAGCTCGGGAAACTAACGGATTGCTCAAAAATTTTCAAGAAAGCACCCAACTAATTTTTGGATCGAATTTTTAAGAAGTAAACGAGGAAACGTGAGAATGAGAAAGCTTAAGACAGAATCGTTAAATACTTGTTGCAAAACCTTGATTAGTTTACATTTATGCATATCTACATTCATGCCTGTTGAAGTTTTGAAACATTAGAAGGCATGATACAGTTTAACAATCAAATTAAAACTTAGAAAACGTTTATTCACTCATGATAAAACTTTGTATACATGAAAGTAGTAGTACAGTGTAGAATGTCCGTTCTCCTGTCGTTGATCTATTCACTTACCTTTTCTTAGACGGCTGAGAACGAGAGTAGGGATCGGTTTCGCCACCGCCCGTGGATATACATTACCCTTTGTTCACCCTCGCATGGGGCAGACTTCTTTGTTCGATTAATTTTAATGAGAAAATAAGTAAAAGGATTTACACGGAAAGGAAATCGATTTTGGATTGAAATACCCCTAATTTATAGAAAATAGGCAAGAAGTACTATTAAAACAAAATGATTACACTTGACAAAGTTTTAGAGATTACCTAAATTTTTCTTAAACTATTACACCTAAATTACTCGGTGAAGATGATGCCAAACTGTATGTTCTATTTGTTTCTTTAAAAAATAACACTGTATTCTAAAGAGATACGTTGTATATATTTGTAAGGAATAGAAAATACCTGCGTATGTGTATAGAATTTCAAAGGTAGCGTCAAGTAGATTTATTTTACTGAAACAACTAGTTGACCCAATACCAAACCGAGGAATGTTGGGTTCATTGTTGGCTTTCTGCAGTAGTCAGTTGGCTGATTAATTTGAATTGAATAAGTGATTATAAACTACAGCATTGTGACAATATTACATCTTTAGTGTCTTTTAGTGTTAATATTATTAAAATACCATCAAGAAAACACTAACAATAACAAATAACAATTTATGTCCAACAATAACAAACGAAAACACAAGTAACAAAAAGGCACAAGGAGAATGAAACACACATACGAGAACAGTGACAAAAAGAACAAGATAATACAACAATAACGATAACAAAGACAACAATAAAAATAAAACAAAATAGATGAGCAGAAACACTTACAAATGGTAGCAGTAGACGGTAAGACTGTCTCAAGATATGAAGTAGTAGTGCTGGTGGGCGGGCAGTCCCTACGGACTACGCCGGAAGGTAGGGCGGAAGGCCCTCTTCAGCTAGCTTTCAAGAATCGTGGGAATGGGTGGATGGTGGTTCGGGTGAGAAAGATTAGACGGACGAAATGAAGACAGAAGAGAATTAAAGATTATCTGTGGAATATTACTGGCCCAGCATTTGCCTAAATGGTCCAAGAAAACCACAGATAAACTTGGACCAAGGCAGACGGACTCGGAATCGAACCGGCGTCCTCCCGAATGCTAAGCAATGGTCTAAACGTCTAGGCCATGCCGCTCGGTTTCTCAAGATATGGATTTTGGGGAGTATTTATAGGACAGGGTTGTTAATAGATTTGATAGAATGTTCTAGAAGGAAAAGAAATGAGAGAGAGAGGGTGAAGATACTGGTTTATAGAAATAAGTAAAATTAAACAGTATAGAATTAATACAATTAAGGTTAAAACCAGATATTAGTATGGGAATGCATGCAAGTATGGTTGAAGTTGGATTTCCAGATAAAAGTGATTGAGAGAACAATGGAGTTTAGATTGAAAGGAAACCAAGGTATGTACAAGATAAGAAATTGAAATTAATTGAAATAATATTTGAAATAAAATGAATTTGAAGTAAAATAATGAAAAAGAATGCTTAAGAAATATGAACAAAAAAATATATACATTTGTCCGCCACACCCTTATTGAAACAGTTATGAATGGTCAGTATTGTAGAAAGCATGAGCGTGTTTGTGTGCGATCGGGCACACCTGCGTTCTGGGAAAGCAGTTAAACAGTTCAAAGAAAAAATAAACGATCCGGATGTTTCTAGAGGGTTCCAGAAAGTAAATAAAAGAGTATTTAAAGGAAGAGACGATCGCCGGGTAGAGCAGAAGTAAATTGATCGTTGCAGAAGTGAAAAGAAGAAATAAATTGATAATGATAGCAGTGAAATAAATAGCGCAGTGGATAGTGATATATCAACAGTAGTGTAAATAAATAGAATAATTCATCACCTAAGTTTAGTAATAATTTAATAGTGTTTTAAATTCCTTAANAGAATGCTTAGAAAATTTCTACAAAAAATATACACACATTTTTCCGCCACACATCTTTTCGTTACCACATGTTAAATTAACTATAATTGTTGTTTCAAATTTAGATATTCTACATTTTTGCACTATAATATGCACTTGAACTTGTCTTCGCTGTGGTGTATTGTATCTTGTAAGGTTTTATTTTCGCCTGAAAAACGCCGTTACCAGTTAGATGTTTATTTGAAGTCTACTGCCTATTTTTCTTATTCATTTTATAATATCGGGGCTGTTGTTGCGGCTGTGAGTGCTTGAGTATTGTGATTCTATATGTAATCTGTTAAGGCAAATATGTTTATCTAGACTACACGATTTCTGATTGGTCACTCTTATATCGATGCTGAGATATGTCCTTTTAGAATCTTTTAGATCACTTTCTTTCTGGTTTTCGTAGAGACAAGACATATCTAACCTGTGTGATATGTTACGCCATTTTTCATGGCTTTCTAATTTCCTTTTGCATTGTAGGTCTTGGTATTCCCACTTTAATTTTGTTACATCCAGAAGATTAATTAATTTACTATTGACCTTCTTGTTCAACTAACAAAGTACTTTTTATAATGATTTCATTTCATTGACACGTATTTTTGATCTTAAAATCGTAAGTTTTATTTGATTTAATTATTTCTTAATTCGTTAAATGTACAGCACTGTGTTTGTTTTTATTAAATGTTAGCTTTACTTACAAACACTGACTAACAGTTTGATCCTGACTCTGTTTCCTTTCTGAACTCTTTGAAAGTCATTTCCTTAAATAATTTTTTTAGTATAGTTTCTTCAAGAAGAAATTTCTAGGTATTTTAACATTTTTGCAAGCACTTTTATGCCTCTAAGTTATTTTAGATTTCGGTTTTTTAACCAAAACATATGGGTTTAATGACTACTGAAATGATAAAGTTTTCTAAAGTGAGAACTTCCAGTTGATGGAAGAGTTGTGAGGATTTTGCATATTAATCTAAGACTTTAATTACTGCTTTATGGTGATATAATCAACAGTTTAGTTGCCTTCCAAGAAATTAACCACTTATAAAATTTGAATAATCTCAATATACTTGTAGTCTTCTGGTTAAACCTCCACCATTCCTGAAATCCGTACTCATCTTCTTTTTTATGCTGGAAGGTTTTCTTTTGATAATCATCGAAAACCTAGTCTGGAATCCTCGCGAATGTACTGATGGAATTTATGAATAGAAATTTTCATTTCTTGTATCTATTGTAAAATATAACATTATCTTTTTGATAGCTTCGAGTTCTCTAATCACATCTGGTAAGTCCAGAAACGACTGACTGAATTTTCCTGTTACATTTAAGTATTTAGTGTTTATTGGGTTCTTTACATTTGAGAAAGTGACGCCCTATGCCTTTTGCTTTATTGCTAACTTTCAGGTATTCACATTTTTATTTAAAACATTTATTTGCGTTAAAATCCCTATGTTTTCTTATACTCAATTTTTGACATACCGTTTTTAGTTCTTATTGGCTAGTCAAGTCAAAATACAGTGTAAACTCTTTATAACGTCACTCGATTTAACGACAAACTCCTTAAAACGTCGAAATTGGTTGACTTTGGTTGGTTTACATTGTTTTCTATACAATATTACACTCTATATAGCGTCACGCTCACTCTATTTAACGACAACAATGCGGCATTATAAATCATTGAGCAGTACTTTCTAAGTTGCCGAAATAGATAAGAACTGCAGCTGTGTACGTTGTTGAAGAAGACGATCCTGTCCCTCCACCAAGCATCAAACAAGCACTTGATGCAGCGAAACTATTAAAAAAATACTTTTTATATAATCAAATTGATCCAGCAGTATCTCAAGATATGAGTAAGATACGTAACAAAATACAATTAAAATATTGGAGCAGCAAAAAACATCAGACGAAGATAACAGGCTATACGCAATGTATGAATAATAATGTTCGTGTGCAAAATGTGTACTATTTTGGTAAATGCATATTATTATAGAATGGTAAAATAATATCTTTTATTTCTCTCCATTT
This sequence comes from Agrilus planipennis, assembly GCF_000699045.2. Classification (NCBI taxonomy): domain Eukaryota; kingdom Metazoa; phylum Arthropoda; class Insecta; order Coleoptera; family Buprestidae; genus Agrilus; species Agrilus planipennis. Next base: position 501,661 of record NW_020439120.1, read on the forward strand.
AACGACCACTCTTTATAACGCCGAAAAATGTTCAGTCCCTTAAGTGCAATTCCCTTAAGTGTAATTCAATTTTTTTCCTTTTAACAAGAAACAAGACCATTCCAACAATAATTAACCATGTTTCTCGTATTTCTATTGTTCTTAGTCATTCGCGAAAATACTGTGTTGCGTTCGATTCATATTTATTTAAAACAACGTGACGACTGCATTTCTCAACTTCATCTAGCCAGTCAGTCAGTCAGTCGCTCTTGCAGTTCGATTCTTGGCCTGTTCGGATTATATATTCATCTGGGCTCTCTGGCTAATGCAAAAATGCTTTGCTCGCTAATATTTTATAATCCGGAGGAGTCTGTTGCCGTTGCTTGCTAGATCCGGCTTGCTCTTCAAAGACGCAAAGTGATTTGCTTCATCCCCAAAAAAATTCACGGCGGCAACAGCTCAGTCGGCTCTTCTACTTGCCAGTGCCTCTTTGGCGCATATTTTATGAATGAGCCACTCTTATTAGCATTAAGGGTTTTTTTACTGCTTAGGTCCAATCTACTGAAAACGTTGATGTTTAAATAGTAGCTGTCAGATGTTCCCTAACCTTCTACCTTTTAAAACAGCTTCTTTATCACAAAAAATATGTAGCTCAAATGCTAATTCGAGTAAACACTAAGTATTGGAGCAAAATAAATGCAAATAGTTACAAGATGAGACCTACGCTACTGTAATTAATGAGGAGGATCAATTGATATAAGATTTTCGTGAATCCAAACTACAGTGCCTCCGTTTAGGTTTTACCTATTTAGTGAATTAAAAACATATCAGGAGAAAGTTCCAGAATGTTGCAGTTTTTTTTTTGTTTAATAAAATAATTCGAAGTGGTCTGTATTCTGTCGAAAATGTCAGATGCGGATCGCGATTTCGATCTTTTTGGATCTCACCAGCGCCTCGCAGACAGCTCCAACAGAACACAGACCAACTTTACCTGCTGTCTTAGCAGTGCGTTTTAGAAAATACCACAAATGGCGCGGTAAACGCCATCTGTAGTACGACGTGTACGTGTATTCGATTATGGTAACGTGCCTATCACGTAGTGGTTACCTATGCCGGGATTCGTTTCAGCAGGTAGATATCCATATATTTAAATGGACCTTGTTGGAGCATACTTAATCCTAAAATGTAGCGTCGTACTACAGATGGCGTTTACCGCGCCATTTATGGTATTTTCTATTTTTTGTTTAGTTAAATATTGTCTAAGAACCCTTTTAAGTACGAACAAGGAGTGTTTTTAAAGTATACATTTATATTTTGACCAGCAGGTTATTTTAAGACAACATTCTTTAAGAAATATTTAGATTTCTTTTGGGAAAATTTATGATAATGTTTACAGCGTGGTATTGGAATTTTCCCAAGATCAGTATTACGCTGGTTTAGAGGAAAGACTCTCTTTTGTTTTTCATCTATATTAGAAGGCTAATCGTTACCACTTACACTTTACTCTTCAATTGGAGTAGCCGATCATTCAAATTTAGACCCAATTTCGATTTTCCATATCGAAAATAAATCGAAAATATATCCTAAAGTATTTCCGCCTAGCTAACGGGACACTAATGGAGGGACAAATAATAACTATCTTTCCCTCATACTTCAAAATGTGTAGTTAACCTATTGTTTCGACTGATTAATCGATTAGAAAGGGAATAATCAAAACACTAATATTCAAAAAGAAAAATTCGTCTCAAACAAACATTAATTTGAGTCATTTAGAAGAATTTTTATAGGATTAATTTCATTACATTAATGTAAATTCCTCATTAGTTTGAGTAGTATCTATAGTGATAAAAATAGATTCACTTTAATGTATCGAAACATTAATTTATATATAAACAGTACTTACAAATGTACCTACATTTCGTCCACACAGTGGTTATCTTCAGTGTAGTAAATACAATAACAGAAAAAAACAAATATAAACTTAGATTCTTAGACAGAGACTTAGAGAAGAAGGCGTTGTTTAGATGGTGTATGTCAAAATTCATTTCACATAATCAACTTCGCTCGCTGGTAATGAGTTCTTGAAACTTAAAATTAGTGCACGTACCTATATCATATATCTAAATTGTTTAGATCAAACATATAATTAATATTTCAAACATGTGACGTAGAGTAGATTATCATGGGTTTATTTTTGGTACGGATATTCCTTTTTATTCATTTATGCATACATAAACTTTATCGAAATTACTAAAACTAATCTTGTAAATTTTGGATTTCGAAATAAGCTTTACTTTTGGGGTTTCCTTAAAAATCACTTAGTTTATTTCCATTATTGAAAAATAGTAGTTGTATATATTTATGTCTATAATGTTTTTTAATTTCAATGATTGTGATAAATAATCTTCTTTTCTCCAAAGGATAGATTAAGATAGTAGTTTTTAATTTCTTTTTAAAAATTTGATTTGAAATTTCTTATTGTTTCTCCTTCAATAAAAACCATGATTATATAATCTATGAATATTATTTTTAATATGTTTAGGTAAGTATTGATTTATCGGTATATTAACTATGCGCTAGACTATTAAAAGCCACAGCAATCTTCTATTTTTTACATCTTTCGTTTCGCTGCACGTCTGGTATTTGGCAAATGTACAATATTGATCGCGTCGATGTCAAATATCAAGCAATATCATTCCTTCTAATGCAAGTATCATGAAGAAATGTTGCGCCCTTCGTACGCTACCGAAAAAAAAATTGGCCATAAACAAAATTAAAACAAAACGAGTTGATCCGAAAACATGGGATGATTGGTCCATAAAACACATGTATATGTAAATTCGGACTCCGTTTGCGTATATTGTACGTTGGGGCGTCTTAAAAATCCGATCCGGCAAATCCTAATTCGGCGGCCCTCTATCAGCCTGCCGGGCCATAATGGGGAGGTTATTTAGTTACCCCAGCAGCAACAAGGTGAAAGGGAGAATAAAGTAAGTTCGAAGAATAGGGATTGTAATTTAGAGGGCTGTTGGAATTAAGGGCAGTTTATAGGTAAACCAGCCGTGTCTTAGTAGGCGTTGTCAACAGCGCTCAGTTTTCGTGATGGAAATATAAATGATCCCCTATCAAGCTAATGTTGTTTTCTTTTTGTTTTCAACTATAAAGATAACTGTGTTACGTTTAGAAGCAGCGTTTTAAGGTAATTTACCTATGTTTATAAATTGATACTCTGCCCTATTGAAAAGTAAAAAGAAAAATAAGCGGCCTTCCTTNGATGATATAGCAGTATTAGCATCTACCAAGAAGAAGTTAGAGATAGCTTTAAATAAAATGGAAGCAGTATTGACAAAGCAGTACTGTATAAAAATAAATAATAGTAAAACTAAAATACTGATATGCAAGCGAAGCAAAAGTAGGGAAAGAGCGAATATAAAGATAGGAGACGGAAAGTGGATGATTTAAGGTATCTAGCAAGTCAGATAAGTCAGGACGGAAGGAGTAGTATGGATATGAAGCAGAAGACAGCGCAGGGTCGAGTCGCCTTCAATAAAAAGAAGTCACTTCTGTCCTCGAGAACGGTTAATTTAGAAATTCGAAAGAGGTTGTTAAAGGTTTATGTGTGGAGCACGACGTTGCGCGGGTGCGAAATCTGGAATGTGGGCGCGGCGGAAAAGAAAAGGTTGGAAGCGTTCGAAATGTGGTGTTATAGGCGAATGGTGAGGATACCGTGGATAGAGAAGGTTAGAAATGAAGAAGTATTAGAAAGAATAGGAGAACAGAGGACTCTATGGAAGTCAATAAAAATTAGGAGAGATAGGTTAGTATGACACCTTCTCAGCCATGAAGGTCTAGTCAGAAACTTATTAGAGTCAGAAACAGAAGTTAGGAGGGGTAAAGGTACACCTAGATTAGATTACTGTTCGCAAAAGTTAAGGATATGGGTTGCTCTAGCTTTAAGGAAATGCGAAGATTAGCTCAGGATAGGAAGGAATGGAGGAGGAATGCGTGTCCAAACAGTCATAAAACTGACGACCTTATGATGATGAAATTTTGATTAATAAGGACAGTTCCCTTACCATAAAGAAAGGTGTATACTATGTTTGCTATAATCTGCGTATAAGTGCCGAACTTGCAGGAGGAGATAAATCAATAAAAAACATGAAAATTAAGTAGCTATTTGTATAACCGAAAGTTCACCGTTTACGAGGAAAACGTAATTGACAGTACAGGTAAATTCAATTCCGGCCCTGGCAAAGAAATACGGCCCGCAATGGTACACTCAATCAGTTGGTGATTTCTTGCATCGATGTAGTATTTATTTTGTATTTTGTTTTGCTTATGTTTAGAGTGAATTTTATAACAAATCGCAGTTTTTTATTATTTAGTATTTCAAATATAAATACAAATACTAGAAATGTATTTGTATTTGTATTTTAAAATACTTTTTCTCAAATACTTTACACGTCTGGCATTACGTACATATCTTCAGCGAATTGCTGACATTTAGAAAGGATTTATGTATCGAATGGAAGCGACTCAATATAAATATATCCTTTTCGGGTTTCACAAGGTGAAATGTTTATGAATAAGTATCGTGACTTCGTTTTCTGTCAATCACACCCTTTGTTATAGGTGTTGTTGGTATTTTATTAATAAAAGGCGATGATGTAGTGCGTTCTCCTTCAAATGCACCCCACAAGGATGCTAATATTAGTAGGCTGCGTAAAACTTCGACGCTAGATGGTTTAACTGGCGTTTGCAGCAGCCTCTGCGGAGTTATAACGGGCATCTTAATTACTGGCTTAATGAACACCTTATCCAAGAGGCTGCTAATTACTTTGACTCTTCAAAGCCCCGAGTGTGAATTTATCAAAATTAAAAGGCTTCTTGTTTTCCTCACTACCGACATGGTGTAGGTACTTTAGTTTTAGGGCGGTACATTAAAAACAAAAATTAGCCACTTTAGGAAAGTAATTTTGATTAAACAGGTGCAATTCAGTACACGTGAAAGAAGTGAAACTTCTTTGACGATCTCTATACCTTTATAACGAATAAGTATTGACTGGTAAAAGAAAGAAAGAGTACGAGAATTTTCAGGATTTATGTTTTCCAACATATTTTATCTTTAGTTCACCTAAGGAGTATTATTTTAATACGTTTTTATGTAATTCAATAACAAAAAAAGTGGTCAATTTTTTTTTTCTTCCGTTTATTTTTCCAAGTGCTTAAGAAACCGTAAACTATCAATAACTACAAGAAATTAGAATTAATACATAATAATACTCACTCTTAAATAAATATTAATTGTTGTTAAATAAACATTTACTGTAATACACTTAATGTAATATAACTGTACAGATATAACCAAAAAATTAATTTACCACTATAGTATAGTGAATATACATTATACTATAACATATGAGATGCCGGTCACTATTAGCTGACTGTAATACCGATATCCATTCTCATACCCTATCGCGTCACAAGACAAAACGTTGCAAAACGTGTCGTTTCATGACCTTGAGATTTTACTCTCGTCGAGCCCAAAGAAGTTTCACATCAATTATAGAAATCAATGAAGAAATAATTTTAGTAAAGAGCAACAATTTAATTAATTTTCGTTTAAGAAAAGATTCAATAAGGCCGTTTTTGGTACGCATTTAATTTTTTTCTTGTCTTTGTCTCTAGAAGCGGCGGGTACTGAAATAAAATCTTATCGGTAATCCTAATGACCAGTAGTATCGTATTCTCATTGGTTTAATATATGTGTTATACAAATTTTCGGAAAAGAAACTTTAAGCTACTATGTAGAGTTCCCATGTAGGAACTGCCAGAGTTGTATTTTCCTTGGGTCACTTAGGCAAATGCTGGAACAGTAATAGTATTCCACAGATAAATAATAATCTTTCACTTCTCTTTTCGTTCGGATCCATCAACTCATTGCTACGATTTCTAAAGATGGTGACATAAGAGAATCTTTCACCTTATACTTCGGCTTTGCGCTAGAGTATAGGGCAGTAGGATTTAACGTCAACCAGCATTAGTCGGTAGCAAGCACAAAATTAACTTTTGACTGATAATGCCACCTGTTTGAGCAAAAATTAAAACATTTTTTCGATTTTTTATTTACCCACTACAAATTAATGAGGGAAAAATTGTTGCTGTTGTCACACCCCCTTCGGGAATCGAAGCCGGGACCTTTGGCTTTACGCACCAATGTTCTGACCACTAAACTACGAGAGGTGACAACAGCAACCACGACCAACCGACCTACAAGGTTAACGATCCGTCGATTTTTATTAACTTAATAAAAAATCGAAAAAATTATTTCAAATTAATATTGCATATTAATCCACTATTAAGTAACTAACAATGTCATACAGCTGTTATGTGTTTATATTAAATCAACAGTTACGTTAAAAATTTGAGAAAGGGGAAACGTTTAACGGATATTCTCGAAGGACGTTCTTCTATTTAACAGTAAGAGCACATCGGATTCTACATTTAACTTGCATTTTACATGGATTTTATTACGAAGACGAAGAAAGCAGGCTAATCTTTAAAATCAAAGAAATGTACATTGAAAAATACAAACATTCAAAATGTGTATTATTTTAATATTTTATTCTATTTAGTTTTACCGGCAGCAGGTATACAGATTGGTCTGTGTTCTTCTAAAGATATCTGTGGGGTGCTGATGAGTATCCGAAAGTTCAATATCGCTTTCCACGTCTGACAACTTTGACAGAATACAGTCTGCTTTGAACGTTTTGTTTTATTGAGATTCTAATAAGTGAAGTTCTAAATTTGGAATGTGGAATTGTCACACGAATTGGTAAAAGAAAGCTAGTTTGACATTTCATTGTTACAATTCTTGGATAATTAATTAAAATTCATATTTTTTCAGGTCATTCAGCTTCAGCTGCCGCTTGTTTGTAGTCTGCAATTAACTTTTAAATGATTTTAGAATAAAATATGTAGTGAAAGGATTCTAAAAAATGACCCAGTTTCAAGAAAAACATTGAGAATAAGGTTTTTAATAAAACTTCTAGTGGTTTTTGTATTCCAAAGAACATGTTAAATTTATGTATGTGACAGATCAGAAAAAAGAAGAACATATTTGGAAGAAAAGATACATAAATTTTTAATAAAAGAAAACTATAAAGTACTGCAATTGGTCATCTTAACGGAAACCAATCGCAGCGAATGACGTCACGCCTAAGTAAATGCTTTTTCATTTTTTTATTTGTCTCAACAATCACGTACCTACTGTTAATTAAATTTTACAGAATCCTAATCTTTCATTTATGCCAGACGCTCTTACGGCTTACACGCAGTTTTTGGAGTTTTTTAGAATTACACACACTAGTTAACCTGAACATTATTGTATATATGTATATAGAACTTTTTATTCAAACTTCCATTTAATAGTAGCTAAATTAATTACATTATGATATTTCCAAATTCGTTTTAACAAATATGTTTGAATTTACCCTTAAAAGAAGAAGACTAAACTTATAATTAGCCCATTAATCAAAAATTTTCTCTAATTCGTTCCACACTTTTATACCGCCTTTTAACAATCATTTGTTTTTCAGTAAATTTCCATCGGAATCAATAAGAAATGTTTTAGATGATTTTTTTTCTTCGTTATCATTTTTAGGAAAGCTTTTATAAGACTTTCTTGAAATATGCGCTATATTTATATATAATAGTAACCCTACTTCCTGCTGAAAACAGCTGTTGCAAGCCAGCTGCCGTCGACACTACTTCGAGCCGAAAACCCTCTCACCCATCCCTTCTTTTCCTCCTACAACCCTGCCACCGCCACCTACTCCACTTCCTCCTCCTCCTCCTCCGCGTCCTCCTCTTTTCCCGGCGTGGCATAACGAACGGCCACGACAGTGTAGTCCCTTGCCCCCTTGCAAACCCGTTCATGGCACCTCAGACCCAGATATGAGCCTCAGCCGCCCGCGATATGGCCTCCGCCATTCGCCGCGTCGCGTCGCCTCTGTCGCCGTTCCCAGCCTAGCCAGTCAGGAAAACTAAAACTTTGTTCCGGGGCACCGACACTTCATTAATGTGTAACCCGTAATTGTCGTTGGAAGTTAATTTCACCGCGTCATATGCCTTGTTTCAGCCGTTCCACGTTGATCTGTTGTGTCGTTGTGTTAGTCGTTTGTTGTCGGGCGACAAATTAAACAGCCAACCTGACGTTCTACTTCAGTTGAAATTATTGCAATTACCTACTAGATTGTTTTTTAACCGCAATTATTTTGCTACACCTTTTAATCTACCGCGTCGCTGCTTTTTACGCCTTAAAAAGGAGGAATACCAAATACCAAATCAGCTAGCACTTTTACTAGTTACATATATAAAATAATTCGAATAAAATAATTCGAAGTGGTCTGTATTCTGTCGAAACTGCCAGACGCGGATCGCGATTTCGATCTTTTTGGATCTCATCAGCGCGTCGCAGGCAGCTCCGACAGAACACAGACCAACTTTTACCTGCTGTCTTAACAGTACGTTTCAGAAAATACTACAAACGGCACAGTGAACGCCATCTGTAGCATATATATAAAACTAATCGATAATTTTTAAGATATGGTTTCGTGAAGACACGACAGATATGACACAACATTCAGTGAATACAGTAGTATTTGATTATTTAAAAAATTGGATCCTCCGCTCTGTAGAGTTAAATTTAACAGAAATATAAAAATATTGCAATATGTCCTTTTTATATAAGAAAGGTTTATGTTAAGAAGGTTTTGAAGAAACTTCAATTGGTAACAATGTCACAACTAACAACTATCAAAATGCTGATAAATAGCCAAAATGTGATGAACATCAGTTAATAATAACAATTAGTACAACACCAATATCTGTTAGAACTTGGAGATGCTTAAAACAGTAGAAGTTTTTCGATAAATCACCTGATCTTTCTAATGAATAAAAGTGCCTAATCATTATCATAAGATCGTTGTCCTAAAACTGGTTGGAGATGCACCTCCACTTTTTCCCATCCTGAACTAATCTTCGCATTAACCCACAACTAGAACATCACAAATCCTTAACTATTTATGGATACTAATCTAATCTAAGTCAACATTTATTTCTCATAGTTCCTGTTTCTGCTTCTAATATGTCTCTAGTTAGCCCTTCGTGCCTGAGAAGGTGTCCTACCAACCTATCTCGCTTATTTCTTATAGAATTCCATAGCTGGCACAGCTGTTCTACTTTTTCCAATACCTCCTTATTTCTAACCTTTTCTATCCAGGGATCCCCATCATTCTCCTGTAACATCACATTGCAACCGCTTTTAAACTTTTCTTTTCCGCCACGTCCAGTGATAGTGTTTCGCATCCATTCAGAGTCATGTTCCAAACATACACATTTAATAATCTTTTCTGAATTTCTAAATTAACCTTTCGCGAGTATAGAAGTAATTTGTTTTTGACAAAGGAGACTCAACTAATCTTTTACTACTCCTTACTCCCTGAATTATCTGACTTCCTAGATACAGAAAATCAGCGATCTCGACTGATTTTTGGACTTCTGTTTTTATATTCACTCTTCACCTATTTACTTCCCTTGCATACCAATATTTTTGTTTTACTTTTATGCTTCCATTTTATTTAAGGCTATCTCTAACTGCTCCTCCTAGTTCGCTGTGCAATATGAGTTATGAGTATCTAAAAGAAATAAATAACTATTTATTTAAAATTCAAAATTAAATATCTTACGATTAAACACCTTTTAAACGGGTTTATTGGCGAATTTAAGTGAGGATTATCTACAAAGGCTAATAAACAGAAGGTTTCGGACGAGAGAGCATAGTTGTAAAGTATCCACATCCAAAGCAACTTTAAATAATTTAATCGTCATTACTGATTGTCGTTGTAAGACTTTTGACATGATAAATGAAAAAACTAAATTATTTGGAAAAGAATTAATAACATAAAAAGATTGTTTTATAACATTCAACATTTTATGGTTCAATTTAGCCCGACTTCCTCTACATAAATAAGATGTGGATACAGCGTGAACTTGATGGTGGGAGGGGGGGCATGGAAAGACTATTTTGTACCTGTCGATGGTAGTAAATAAGAGCACAAAATAATTAATTTTAGGCTGCAACACAGGGCCGTAATTATTTCCATTTGTCTGGCATGTTTGAACTGTTCGCTTCGCTCAGTTGGCAGACAAGAGATCCACAATTGCGTAGCAAATAAATGACAATCAGTAGCTTATAGCGCCCCTAATGAGAAATTGTTCGAATCTTTATAGCGAAGCTAGACCGTCGGAGCCCAGGAATATGAGCTTCGTCCTGGCTCTCCCTCGCTCCTGAACCTAAAACTGAACGCACTACGGGCGATTTTCGCTCGTATATACACTTACATATTTCTAACGCGAGACGCAAAGCTCCACCGAAGCCGGTAAAAGCTCAGAAAGCCGGCTGAAAGCTCGAGCTGTTAATTAATAATTACTGACAAGTTGCTCTTCCTTTGCCTTAGCTCTGCTCGCCGTCTGTTGAAAGCGGGTCTAAAAACTGAATAGGTAGAACGCGCGGTCTCCGAGAGAATTTACAAGGTGCTCTGCTATTGATATTTCGTTAAACATCCATTTGTTTCACTACATATTCTATAAAAATATTCCCGATGCTAGTTATCAACATAAAAACATGCTGAATTGACCACAGTGGAACAAAACCAAACGTTTTTTATGTTTCATTCTACATTCACGGGGTTTTCGGGGTATCTGCTAAATATTGTTCACGAAAATAAACTCAAAATGGCAAAATTCAAAATACAGTAGTGGCTTGTAAAAAAATTGTGGTTTTCTCTCGAATTAGTTATGAATAGGTTTTTCGAATGAGCCATCACTGCTGATCTACGAGGGTGGATTGATAAGTTTCCGGCCTAACCAAGAGATGACGCCACTAGGCCTACCTTGAGGTGACATTCTATAGTACCATCCTTGGATAGCTTGTAGCTATAGTTTCAGCCCGATCTCCTTGCTAGTGTAGGTTTGACAGCACGCTGAACAAGACGCCTCTGTGGTTTTCGTAAAAATGGAAAAGC
>NW_020439120.1:513002-542670 GCF_000699045.2 Agrilus planipennis
TAATAGGGCATAATTTGGCAACTGAAGGCATACAGTGGCACTTCAGCCCCCCACGATCCCCTCACTTTGGTGGATTATGGGAATCTGCTGTAAAATCATTTAAAAATCACTTTTTACGAACAGTAGGTAACACGCTGTTAACATTTGAAGAGTTTAACACACACATCATTGAAATTGAGGCAATTCTTAATTCACGTCCCTTGACACCTTTATCATCCGATCCTAATGACCTCCTTGCCCTGACTCCTGGTCATTTCTTAATCAGTGATTCGCTCACAAGCATACCAGACAGAGATTGGACACAAACTCCAAGTAATAGATTGTCAAACTGGCAACATCTTCAACAACTAAGGCAGCATTTCTGGTCACGATGGCAAAAGGAGTACCTCAATGAAATGATAACCAGAACAAAATGGTATCAGTCAACATCAAATAAGTTCAGCGTCGGCTCGATGGTTCTAGTGAAAGAAGACAACTTGTCACCGCTTCAGTGGGCGATGGGTAGAATCATTCAACTTCATCCTGGAGATGACGGTATTGTGAGAGTCGTCACAATAAAAACGCGAAGTGGTGAAGTTAAACGTGCAGTGAAGAAACTAGCAATACTTCCAATTGAAGTATAATAACAATTGATTTAATTGATCGCGACCGATCAATGGCGGGCGGCATGTTCCGTCGCTATTCGCCGAAACGTTTGTTTTTTGTTATACTTATAGTTTTTAGTTATATACACATTTAATAATATCTTATTCGATTGCTTTTGGTTTTAACTGTACATTCTTTGCATCCTAATTTACATTATCGTGCATATTACATTTGAATCTTCTCTTGGAATTCATAATACAATAGTAACCTATTCAATGTTTACCTGACTCATCGTTAAAATCATATTAGGGCCGTATTTTCCTCTCATAACCTTTTCAATTGTATCTATCACATTTACCTGAAATGTAGTCATTTGCTGTAAAGTTTTTCATACTAGTTTCTAATTCTATCTCTATCCATCTTAAATTGTTCTTCTCTTTCTTGTTTATTTAAATACATGTCCAAAATTTTCTAACAAGAGTTCATCAATATACATCAGTGAGCACGGTTCTCAATAATACGCATTTAGTTATTTAAGTTACATTAGTTGTACATATTTTTAATTGTGAATAGTCTCGATCCTTTAATAACAAAACTAGTAAAAAAAAAGGTGTAAATTTTATTAAAGGAAAAATCATCAACTAGCTGTACAATATTAAGTTGGCGTACAGAAGAAGCTGGTATAAGTTAAACACCGACTATCCTGCTTCAACAAAGACAACAAAATAACGATAACAACAATGACCATATATTTTAACAAACTTGAGAAACGAAAGAAATGTAAGTTGAAGGGAAAAAAAGATTCGAATCGAACTGACTGTTATGAAAAGGTAGCGTTCAGAAAAATTGTGAAGGAGGAGGAGCTAATAGTTGGTGTATGAAAGTATGTGACCAATAGTGTAGTAATAAGATTGGATAATTCTGAAGATAATAAATAGAATGCAGTTCTAAATCACCGAAGGAAATCGATCGATGCGGTTACTACGCGAAAGTGAAATGTTAATAGGGATTGCAGGCAAGTACAAGTACTAAAAGTTATTGATATTGTTAGAATGGTATACAAAAGAATTTGAAAAACTATTCCATATATTTAGACGCGTACAGAAACACAAAGAAGTATAGTACAAAAGAATTTGGACACCAAAGAATTTCGATAGGTACACAATTTAAAACAAATATTTACAATAATATAAAATGACAATAGGGTTGTTCGTGGAAATATGTACAAGGGTTTGCATATGTATAAGTATTTGCACTAGTATTTACAATTTGTCGGATATGAGATATTTGCAGATGTTATTGATTTAAATCTTTTAGGTGTGGTGTTATTCGCCACACTGTTCACTAAAAAATTAAAAATTCTTTAAACAAAGCTTTATTTATTTTTAATATTCCGTTAGAAACAATGAACTAGTTTACACCTGAATGTCGACAAACTCCATATGTATATCCTAGTAATGGGTTGTTATACAACGACTGTTAGTTTTAACAGTTATCTAGAGATAGAAATAACAATCTGTTATGCATTGAAGAAAATAGCAGGTTCAGTTATCAGATATTATTCACAATTATGTCAACAAGTATAATTTACCACTGCTTGGGCGCAGGTTCTGTTATATGTAGTAGTTCTTTTTGCAAGCGTTCTACTTATGGACCAGATCTTGCTTATAAACAGTCTGACATTATGTGGATTTCCAGAGAAATCCCACTCCGAATTATCTCTTAGTTTCATGACGCAAAAATTAACTTAAAAGTTGAATTTCTAACTCTAACTTAAATTAATTTTCCTTTGCTCAATAAATCTGTACCTCAGAATAAAACGATATTAAGTCACAAAATACAAATTTTAAAGACAAATCAAAAACATTCTTCCGTTCTGTTTCATTTTATTGAGATGGTTTGATAACATGTATTAGTTATGTAAACAGGTACTTTGATTTTAATTTTTCTTTTGTCATTTATCATTTTTTTCTGAACTAGATACATTATTGCTTTGGTCGAGAAGTGTAATGGTGTGACATAATAAGATTGTTGCTGTTAAATTTTTTTTGTCACAATAGACTGACACTATTACATGTGTTCGTTCCTTTTGCTGAAATTTATGCTCTTAAAGTCTTCATCATTAAAACTGGTTTTAAAAAACAAAATTCCAGGAGAATCTTGTCTTGTATAAACACTGTTTGGGAAATTACAAATTTGTCATTTGTTTCTGTTTTTTTGTTATTTTGAAAAAGCGAATCAGCGTTACTATACAGTTTATTAAAGTCCTTGAAGTCATTCGTTGTCATTTCGTGTATCTTCATATAATCAAATCTATCAAACTAGATACTTTTTTCACTAACAAAGGATTGAAATATTCTTTTGCAATCGTTAGCGTCCGATATTAGATAAATGTTTTATTCTGATAAAACAGCAATTTGTCAGGCGACTTACAAATATCAGCAAACTAAATACGTGATATCAGATGATTTGGTCAATCGCAACTACCCACTTGGATGCGGTGGACACGTTGCAGACAAATAGTACCTATATCGAAGCAGTGATAGAAGTTATAGTTATCTAAGGCGCTTAATTTATTTTTGTTATTGGTGAAGCTACAATGTGCTAAGTGTAAAATATTACCACAACTAATCGATAAAAAATAAATAAGTAAAATGCTAACTGTTGGCGTTTCCTCTCCCAATCTAAAATAAACGAAATATAAAAAAAAGCACCGAACAAACGATGGTCTGCCAAGTTGTCCACTAATAACGGTGAAGTTATAGTTAATGGTTAATTGAATATTAATAGGTAATAGTAACTAATGAGGAACGAATCTGAAATAAAAATTGACATGTTTTTAAATAGTAATAAATAATNTCATCTTGTGTAGATTTCGATTTGGATCGTCTCAGCATCTCTGCTGACCTCAGGGACGGATTAATACGAATATATTGCACTAATATACTTTAACTGGCCCCACGTTGGGCGCCACTTGATAAGTCTTTGCTTTTTTTCCAAACAGTTTATTCAAACAGACTTAATCCTAACTAATATAATAACACTACAACTAGAATAACAAATAAGCAACAACGACAGGTAACGAACTAAGACCCCTCTACCTCAGGCAGTTCTAGGATATTGTGTTCTACAAACCCCAGTACCACGCAAGGGTTGGGAAAAGAGGGGTTGAGAGTGGTATGATGGTGGGGTGATAAGAGAAGGGCGAAAAGTAACGATAAAAACGAATTCGCTTTTATCGTTAATTTCGCGGAAAAAAATAAAAAAACTAACTATAGGAAACGACAGGACATGCATGAAAATATAGTGTTAGAAAGAAGTAAAGTAAAAGATAAATACATTAGTGAATTTAAAATATAGGGTTGTTCGGAAAGTCATTTTGTTTTTTCCCGACAGAGGATTTAATTGTATTCTTTTGCACCCAACTTCACATTTAAGCCGTATAATTTTTATATGCTTTGAGAGCTCATATAGCAAGGCTTGTGTGTGAAAAATTCCAATTAATTCTACGCAGTAGTTTTTGGTTGGTGCCCTTTTAAATATGGAGAGCGATAAGCAGCATTTTCGACATATCTTACTGTTTTACTACAGAAAGGGTAAAAATGCTGTTCAAGCCAGAAAGAAATTGACTGATGTGTATGGAGAAGGTGTGTTGACAGTACGCCAGTGCCAGAACTGGTTCGCTAAATTTCGATCCGGCAATTTTGATGTCGAAGATGCACCACGTTCGGGAAGGCCGGTTGAAGCTGATAAAGACGCGATAAAGGCATTAGTTGATGTGAACCGGCGAATAACAACACGTGAGATCGGATTGAGGTTAAATTTATCAAATTCAACAGTTTATGACCACTTGAAAGGCCTGGGATTATCCTCGAAGCTCGATGTATGGGTTCCCCATGTTCTCACAGAGAGAAATCTGTGTCGCCGCATTGACGTCTGCGATTCGCTTCTCAAACGTCACGAAAATGATCCGTTTTTGAAGCGCATCATCACTGGGGACGAAAAATGGGTTGTATACAACAACGTCAAACGCAAGAGGTCATGGAGCAAAAAAGATGAACCGGCTCAAACCATTTCCAAAGCCGATATTCACCAAAAAAAGGTGATGCTGTCTGTTTGGTGGGATTTTAAAGGAATCGTTTTTTTTGAGCTTTTACCGGATAACACAACGATTAATTCGGAAGTCTACTGTCATCAGCTGGACAAACTGAATGATGCACTTCAACAGAAAAGGTCAGAACTAATCAACAGGAAAGGTGTAGTGTTTCACCAAGACAACGCGAGACCTCACACAAGTTTGGTCACTCGCCAAAAGCTTTTACAGCTTGAATGGGATACAATGCTACACCCACCATATTCTCCAGACCTGGCACCATCGGATTATTATTTGTTCCGGTCACTCCAAAATTTTTTAGACGGTAAAACCTTCACCTCAAATGAGGAGGTCAAAAACCTCCTCGATCAGTTTTTTGCCAGCAAAGACCAAAAATTTTATGAGCGTGGAATTATGCTACTACCAGAAAGATGGCAAAAGGTGTTGGACCAGAACGGTCAATATATAATTTAATAAAGTATTTGTTTATTATACGAAAACTGTCTTTCATTTCCACAAAAAAAAACGAAATGACTTTCCGAACAACCCTATAGATAAAAGTTGTTACTGTAGGTAAGTTTGGTTGTAGCACGGTGTAGTTGAGGTAGCCGGCAAAGTAATGAGCGTAACTACGTCACGGGAAAACCTGTAGTTATAGTGTTCCAAGAATAAATTTCGTAGCTAGTAGGTACAGTCCACAACAACGATAACTTAACCTAGTTCTTTCTCTGGCCCTCTTTATTTCTGTTATTGCTTCTTGTGTCTGCAACCGGTTTTTTATGTTTAAGAAGGTGTCCTTTCATTCCTTTTCCTTATTGACCTTAAAAGCGCCCTCTGTTTCCCACTCATTTCAATATTTCCTCAATCTCTTCTGTTATCCACAGTATTTTCATCATTATTCAACACCACATCTCAAGCGCTTCTAACTACCTATCTATTTTTCGTCGCGCTCATCGTCCAAGCTGCAAGCCTGTACAGAACCATGTGTAGATAATTAATTATAGTTCTAGCGCACATCCTATGTATTTTCTTATAAAGGTTCATTTTCACCGTTTTTCTAGCGTTTTATTCCCTCCACTCCTACTCTAACAAAAATGACGGCTGTCAAAGGTGGCTGACGGCTGTGACGTTAGAGTAGGAGTGGAGGGGGTAAAATGTTAGGAAAGGGACAAAAATGAACCTTCATAAGAAAATACATGGGATTTTGCGCTAGAACTGTCATTGCTTATCTACTACCATGCTTCAAATATAGCCATCAACAATCTTTTTCAAATTCCTGAATTTCTACGAAATTCCTTATTCAAATGACTAGCGCTTTTTCCAAACTGATATGTTGAAAAATGGAGCCTTCTAGTTTTTCGTTTCCAATTATTGTTTTGGCTGTAACCCTACTTTCATCTCCCTTGGTCTCTACTTTTATTAGCATTCCATGTTTTTCTGTCAATACCGCTTCTATTTTATGTACCTATACTAATGATACTGACCACGAAATCATGTAGTAGCCAAAAGTTAATATATTTTGCATCTGTGAATTAATTTTTGAATTAACTTTACCTACGATACATAATCTCAACTTAATGAGCAAAACCCTACAAAAATTGAAAGTGTATCGTTGGTATATTATATTCATGGAAGAATCAAATTTGGCACAATTTAAAAAAGATCTCAAGTTACGTATTTAAATAAATCATAGTACAAGAAGTTAGATATATTATTATAGATTGATTGATTAACAGTTAACTACGAAACAGTGAAATTTTGCTGACCTTGAGTAAACTTTTGGTTTTACTTCTCATATCTCCTATTTCCGCTTCTAATATATCTCTAGCTAGTCCTTCGTACTTGAGAAGGTGTCCTATCTCGCCTATTTCTTATTGACTTCCGTAGCGCCCTCTGTTCTCCTACGCTTTCCAATGTCTCCTTATTTCTAGCCTCTATCCAGAGATCCTCATCATTAGCCTGTGACACCACATTTCAACCGCTTTTAACCGTTTCTTTTCCGTTGCGTCTACCGACGGTGTTTGGCATAAATTAACCTTTTGCGAGCATAGAAGTAATTTCTCTTTGTTAAAGGCGACTTGACTATACTTTTACTGCTCCTTCTATCCTGAATTATATGATTTCCAAGATACAGAAAATCAGCCTCTTCTGGTTTTTCGACTCCTTCCTTTGTATTCACTCTTCACCTGTTTTTTTCCTTAAATACGAATATTTCTGTTTTATTTCTGAATTTCTGTGAAATTCCTTATTTTTTATACTTTGTATATTTACCACACAGTTAACTAATTACTGAACAGATGTATAATGTTTTTATTACATGTATTATATTTATTTGCTGGAGATATTAGAAAATATTTCATCAACCGCTAATTGTACAAATGATACAAATGTAGACAAAATCACTGTTTTGTAAGTGATTATCTGAATTAATCTCTGAAAAAATTAGTGAGGATTTCACTGATTTATTTTAAGAGAGTACAAATATGGATCGAATATCGAAAGCGTAAGAAGATAAGTAAGCCGTGCATAAAGCCTTTTTCGAAGAATTGGTTGTTGAAATAGAATTAAAAATGGCAGCGTATTTTACTTTTCCTTTTTTGTCAAGCAACCCAAGACGGGTAGGCACTTTGCTGAAATTAAAAAGGAAATTATTTTTCTTGTTTCTCAGACTCCCTGCATACTACGTCATCATTAAGAAAGTAAAAACAATAATCCTTCTCGGAAACATTTCTCCAAGTATTTAGCGACTCCAGCCCTTCATTAATTAGTGCAACTTTCCTCTAGAGGCACCACCATCGTCGTCACTGGTATCTACTCATCGTCTCCCCCTTCGCTAAACATTAATAATACCTACAGCATTAAAACTCAAGTCGACCTAAATTTGAGGAAAAGTACCCATTCGCTTTCTACCAAATGAGACATCGTTATTATTCGTTAGGTACATTTATTTGTGTGATATGCTGTTACATTACGTTAAATATATTAAAATTTAATATGAAATATTATTCTGAAAATTCATTTCTTGAATTCTTTTTTGCCCACTACACACTTCCTCAAATTAATGAGGAAAAATTTGTTGCTGTTGTCACACCCCCGCCGGGAATCGAACCCGGGCTCTTTGGCTTTACGCGCCAATGCTTTGACCACTAAGCTACGAGAGATGACAACAGCAACAACGACAAACCGTACTTATTAGGTCACAAATCCGTCGAACTAATATATACTATGTTTAAACATACATACAATTTTTTTAGACATCTTTTAGAAGTGAGTTAGTTTAATATGAAGTATTATTCTGAAAATTCATTTCTTGAATTCTTTTTTTTTTGCCCACTACATACTTCCTCAAATTAATGAGGAAAAATTTTCTTGCTGTTGTCACACCCCCGCCGGGAATCGAACCCGGGCTCTTTGGCTTTACGCGCCAATGCTTTGACCACTAAGCTAAAATTTAATATTTCTAAGCCATTGATTGTAGTTATTGATGTTCATTATATTTTCAATTTAATAATTTAGGTTTCAAAATTATTTGTGTTGGCAAAAATTAACATGATATCAAATCAAAATGTCAGACAAAGGTGCTGATTGCGTAAAAAATGATTCCCTTCTAGTCGATAATACAGTGATACCTCCAGATGCGAGTTTAATTCGTTCCGTAACCTTGCTCGTATGTCAATTTACCCGTATCTGAAAGCAATTTTTCCCATTGAAATTAACTGAAATACCATTAATCCTTTCCAGCCCCAAAAATGCTACACCCAATTGTTTTTGTTAGGTACGTGTTTTTGAATAAGACATATTCCCAAGATCTCTTTTATTTCACTTGTAGAGATAACCTCCTCTACCTCTGGCTCTTCCTCGAAACCAATTTCTTACAGAACCCCCAAAATCTGCTGCCACTATAACTCTTATAATTCCTAGGTCATCAGTTCCTGAGAGTGCTCCTCGACGAGCTTGTTCACATCTCTCTCATTCATCACCAGGCCCATCAATTTTCCTAAAGACACTCCACTGGCAGTTCGGGTTCGAATTCTTCGAAGGTCCTTTTGGCTGCAGACTCAGGCCACAGCTTCTTCCATGCGGAGGTCAAGGTCCTCGTTGTATCAGTCAGGCCTGATCAATAATTCTGAGGCATATTACGATGATAAAGTGGTCCTTCCAGTACTCTCGAAGGGTGAGGTTTGTGTTCTCTGTCACCTTAGACCAGCGCCGAAATAGGTGCCTTGTGTACAACTTTTTAAAATTAGAAATCACCTGCTGATCCATGAGCTGCAGGATAGGAGTGGTGTTAGGTGGTAGATAGAGAACCTTTATAAACTTGAACTCTTCGAAGATGTCATCTTCGAGGTTCGATGGGTGAACAGGAATATTGTCGAGGACGAGAAGGGCTTACATGGGTACGTTGTTTTCCTGTAGATATTTCTTAACAGAAGGGCCAAAAACCTCATATTTCTCAAATGTCGCTCGTATTTCAAAACAAAACTTCGCTTGCTCAACAGCTCGTATCTCAAATAACTCGTATGCTAGGGCACTCGTATCTCGAAGTACCACTGTACCTATAAAAGCACAAAGAGCAGATTTTCACAAATTTTATTAACATGTATAATATGCAATGACTTCTTCAGACATGAGAACTTACTAATTACTAAAGGATTCCGCTAGATCCTTACGGAAAATAACTCTCTCAAACTACTTGAAACATTGGATTTCCATAAAGACATCCGAGGTACAATTATACCTATTATTCAAGTATACCTATGTACATGTATAGTACCTATTTTAGTACATATTATAGATGATGTGTAATGGTTTCAGATCAACGATGGTAATGCACTTTGTAAAAGTGTCGTATACTTCAACGTTTTAGTATACTTATGGAGAAGGAATGTTCAGAGGTTCAATCAGACACCAATACAAAATCTGTTGTGTTCGTTTGTCTGTAACCCTAGGCCAGCCATTTTATTTTTTACTAGCTTTTCCCCGCGGCTTTGCTCTCAGAAATTAATATTGTTTCTCCATAAAACCTTTTAACTCCCAATTCACCCTTACAATGTTTTAATTTTATGTAATGTCGCCATCTTAGATTTCAAATACAAACGTAGCAACAACATTTAATCCTTAAGGGTTTATTTTTAAAAATTACCAAAACACGTATTTGCTTAATTTCAACAATGGTCAATCTTCGAGTAAAACCTAGCACAAATAAAATATACCCCATGGAAACATTGCAACCTCTTTTAATATCAAACAGCATATATATCAAGTTTCAAGTAAATTAAACCACAAATAAAGTATGTCCCAAACAAAAATTGCAATACCTTCTTACCCCCCCCCCCCTTCGAGGTTGAATTTTTTAAAATGTCGAGATAGGTCTTTCAAACATTAAATGAGAGACCATTAAGACCAAGTTTTAAGTAAATCTGACCACATATAATATACATATGTTCTATGTAAACATTGCAACTCTGACTGAAATTTTTCGTTTTGCTGTCAGCTGCGTTTTGTCATTCCAAAATTTGTAACCACTTTACAATTAAACTGAGGTCTTCTGTTAAGTTTCCGAGCATCATTTCATCTTCTGACTAAACATGTACATTAGCTGAACAATAGTGAGTAGTCGAGAGTTAGGTGGCGTTCAAACAAAAACTATTCGATAAGATATAAAAATCGCATAACTCCGTGTTTGCTTAAGCTTAAGTATTACTTTACTGCCTACTGTACAACTCGCGTAAAAATATCGAAAACTGCATGTAACAAGCTTGGGCTAGCAACTAGGACAGACTCGAATTTTTCAATAGCAGATGGTTCTGCAGATAAATAATTAGCATGTCGGATTGAAAACCCAGAACGGAGAAATTGTTAAAATAAGTTAACGAACAGTGGATAGGTATAAAAACATGTAAATAAAATGAAATAAGTCTGACAAAACGAATCCATTAACGACTTACTTCGGAAGTCATTTTTGAAGTGAAACTTTACGCACGGTAGGGTAAGTTCGTTTCATGCGAGTTGCTATGTAACGAAATCATGCAACGGAGGTCCCCCTCTACTCCGTCACGTAGTCGAGTTCGTAGTGGGGATCGCTTGAGCCGTGAGCGCGCTTCAATGCAACGTTTGTTACAGGTAACTCCGGCATGTACAGTGTAAAATTTAAATTCATAGTGTACAAATAATACCATTAAACCAATTCCTTAACCTCCATCCCAGTATGTTTGTGTGCTTGAAGAAGTTTCACTTCAGTAGCGTGTTGTATAATTACCCGTTGTATTTTTTTATCTATCAGAGTTGCTAAGTAAAACAAAATTATCCAAAGCACATGTTATACCTATACATTTTACATGGGGAATTCTTTCCACTTTAATTTCGTAGCAATCTATGTTCAGTAGCGTAGCGTACGAAACAGCGGCATGTCCCTAGGGGTTAAAGGGCATCAAACAGACTACTGTGGCTGGGTGTGCTCCTGAATATTGCATGGCATGTAGTGTGTATAAGATATGCGAACCGGTCCTCCGGTTACTTCTTCCCTCTTTCTCTCTCTCTTATTCACGTCCTCCCTGTTTTGAATATTGTGCCATAAATTGAAAATATGCATCCGTTTAACGGGACCCCGAAGCATAAAAAATACATCACGAGCCCAGTGACATCAAGCGCTGATTTATTCCGAGGAAAAAAGGAAAAGTTGAGCTACTCGAGGGCGAGGTACTGATAAATGTGTAAACAGGAAAATAATATTTCATATACCTCATGAATATCGAAAAAATGTAACTATGTGTTTATATATAGAGTATGTTGTAGCTTTTATGAATAAAAAATATGATTTTATAGTATCTAGGATGCCCTAGAAACATCTCATCTGTGGAAGTAAAGAGTAGATAATAACCCGCAAAAACTCAATACATTTCCTCGAAGCTCACCAATTTGTCAATAAAAGTTTTAAAGTGAAACATCTTTAGCGTCGTTTAAAATAGGTTTCCATCAAGTAAACCGAGGATTAGAAAGAGTAAAAGGCGATAAAAAAAGATTAGAATCAGAAACAGTAGTTAAAAGAAGAGAGGCAGACCTAGATTAGTTAACTGTTCACAAATATTTAGAAATATAGGTTGCTCTAATTTTCGTTAAAATATACGAAGATTGACTTATAATAGGAAGAAGTGAAGGGACATGTTTAACCAATCTCGAGTTGAAAACCATTTGATGATGATGATGACAATGAAACTAAAAAAATAATTTAAATTTTTCAAAAAACAAAATCGTACAGTAATCAGGAAGCGAACCTCGACCTCGCTCCCATGTTTGTATTAACCAAGCAGACTAGGGATAGGAGCAGAAAGTACATATGGACGAAGATTAGACATAGGAAAACGGCACGAGCAATAATAGCGTTACTAAGTTCTGCTTGTTCGTACACTGCGTGGTAAGGCAGTGCGCATGTAATTTGCCGCAAAAGCAAGGATATTTTATTTTAGCATAAATTATGTGCGGTCAGTCGCTCATTACGCAGCGTCCGAACGTATTCTACTCTCTATTAGTGACGATTATTTTAAGCCTCGTTCGAGACGGGATAATTCATTGTTCCTATATTTTGTTTACATTTTGATTTTATTTTATGCAAGGGAAGGAAAAGTAGGGAAGGAGCGAATATAAAGATAGAAGACGAAAAAGTAGAAGAACTAGTTGATTTTAGATATCTAGGAAGTCAGATAAGTCAAGACGGAAGGAGTAGTAGGGATATCAAGCAGAGGATAGCGCAGGGTCGTGTCGCCTTTAATAAAGAAAAGTCACTTCTGTGCTCGCGAACGTATAATTTAGAAATTCGAAAAAGATTGTTAAACGTATATGTTTGGAGTGCGGCGTTGTACTGGTGCGAAACATAGACAGTGGGCCCGGCGGAAAAGAAAAGGTTAGAAGCGTTCGATGTAGTGTTATAGGCAAATGATGAGGATAACGTGGATAGAAAAGGTTTGAAATGAAGAGGTATTAGAAAAAGTAAGAGAACAGAGGACTCTATGGAAGTCAATAAGAAATAGGCGAGATAGTTTGGCAGGACACTTTATCAGACATGAAGGTTTAGTCAGAGACATATTAGAGGCAGAAACAGAAGTTAGGAGGGGTAGAGGTAGAGGTAGACCTATATTAGATTGCTGTTCGCAAATAATTAAGGATGTGGGTTGTTCTAGTTTTAGAGAAATGCGAAGTTTAGTTCAGGATAGGAAAGAGTGGAGGTATGTGTCCAGCTAGTCTTAGGACTGACGACCTTATGATGATGATGATTACGTTTTGAGTTTAATAACTGACAATACGCAGTCGCTCATACTGTTTCTATTAATTCTTACTCGTGACTCATGACGCGGTCTAGTTTGCTTTGGGTTAAGCTTTGGCTTCTATCTCTAGTATTTTTGGTTTTAGAGTACCCTCCTTCCATACCGCTTATACTGTTGAAAACGGCCATTTATGAAAATCACTACTGCTAACTTCTCTCGCACACAAAAGCTTCTAGAGTATACACAATGGATCTGTAGATTAGGCTGGTCATCCACTTGGGAAGTCCGTAAAGAACAGAAGAATATTAATAAAATCAAGAAGGTTACATTAAACACGGTCTATATTTTTACAGTTCGTCATTCAAAAATGCATTCTGTCGATAATTTATTGACTAAATAGAGAATTTATTTAAAAGCAAATATTGTGTAGTAAGTAACAGAAAATTTGATACTGACGAATCTGCGTAAGTCGTTGTTGGAATATTTCTATTATTCCAGGAAGATCATAATTTTCCTTATATTATTTATGTTTACCTTCTTTTCGAGACGCGTCTATTGTTTATGATACACATCCTACCAGGCATATGGGTAAACAGATCAATAAATTAGTAAATCCTGAGACAAATTTTATTTAAAATAAAATATACTGTTGGTAGATATAAGTTGCTGACACAGTTAATAAGAAATTAAAACAAATATGTACTAGGGTCAATTGAAAAGTCCCCGGCCTGACACAGATGGCGGCACCAGAACTAAATCCATATGATTTTCAGTTAGTCCTAACCTTCAAAAGACGCGTCTATAAATTTGACGGCTGTCGGATCATTAGTTTGTGAATTATAGCATTTTTAGTGAAGCAACTTTTGTTATTGTGAAAAAAATGGATAAAAAGGAATTTCGCGTGTTGATAAAATATTGCTTTTTGAAGGGAAAAAATACAGTTGAAGCAAAAACTTGGCTTGATAACGAATTTCCGGACACTGCCCCAGGAAAATCAACCATCAAGGATTGGTATGCTAAGTTTAGACGTGGTGAAATGAGCACCGAAGACGGTGAACGCAGTGGACGCCCAAAAGAGGCTGTTACGGACGAAAACATTAAAAAAATCCACAAAATGATTTTGAATGACCGTAAATTGAAATTGAATGAAATAGCAGACACTCTACAGATATCAACGGAACGTATACATCACATCATTCACGAATATTTGGGTATGAGAAAGCTCTGTGCAAAGTGGGTGCCGCGCGAGCTCACTTTTGACCAAAAACAACGACGAGTTGATGATTCAGAGCAGTGTTTGAAGATGATCACGCGTAATAAACCCGAGTTTTTGCGTCGATATGTGACAATGGATGAAACATGGCTCCATCATTTCACTCCGAAGTCCAATCGACAGTCATCGGAGTGGACTGCACACGATGAACCCGCTCCAAAGCGTGCAAAAACGCAACAGTCGGCTGGCAAGGTTATGGCGTCTGTATTTTGGGATGCGCGTGGAATAATTTTCATTGACTACCTTGAAAAAGGAAGGACCATCAACAGCGACTATTACATAGCGTTATTGGACCGTTTGAAGGACGAAATCGCCGAGAAACGACCGCATTTGCAGAAAAAGAAAGTCCTGCTTCACCAAGACAATGCACCGTCTCACAAGTCAGTGAAAACGATGGCAAAAATTCATGAATTGGGCTTCGAATTGCTTCCGCATCCACCGTATTCTCCAGATCTGGCCCCCAGCGACTACTTCCTGTTCTCAGATCTCAAAAGAATGCTCGTTGGGAAAAAATTTTCGTCGAATGAAGAGGTGATCGCCGAAACTGAGGCCTATTTTGAAGCAAAGGACAAATCGTACTACAAAAATGGTATCGAAAAGTTGGAGGATCGCTATAATCAGTGTATCACCCTTGAAGGGAATTATGTTGAATAAAAAAAACGAATTTTGCAAAAAAAATGTGTTTTACTATTTTAGGCCGGGGACTTTTCAATTGACCTGTTATTTAGTGACTAATTTTTCAGTTTTTACATAAATAAAACGTTTAGTCTTGTCCTTGCTCTTCTTTATTTATGTATTATATTGAAAGGGAAAAAGCATTTATCAGGTTTCAGCTGGGGTTTCTCCTTGGAGGGTGAAACTGAAACACGATTATGGTAACAGTTGTGTGGCAACAGATGTAGCTAAACGTCTGATAAAATTTATTAAATAAATTTTCTCACTGTATCTGATATTGGCTTTGGTCAATTGGTAAATTTTCATGTGATTAATTGGATCTGCTTTAAGTGAAATCTAAAATTTAGATACTTAAGATAGAACTTATAACTTCCACATCGATTTCATCATTTAACAACCTTTCTTTTGAATTATTTGACTTAAATTTGTCTATTTTATGAATACAACGGTTACTTTAAAAATTTCTTCATCAGTCAAGATCTTTTCTAGGTCTACATTCACTCACTTCGTTTGTGTTGGCTTTTCCTACCATAGCGTCATGATCCTAAGTAGTCAAATAAAAGCGTTTTTCGGTTAAAATTGACTTAGGCTAGGTTCATAAGGACAGGTGGGTAAAAACA
The DNA here is from genome assembly GCF_000699045.2 of Agrilus planipennis. Classification (NCBI taxonomy): domain Eukaryota; kingdom Metazoa; phylum Arthropoda; class Insecta; order Coleoptera; family Buprestidae; genus Agrilus; species Agrilus planipennis. Next base: position 528,510 of record NW_020439120.1, read on the forward strand.
ATACAAATAGAGTTTAAAAAGAGTAACCATAGATAATAGGCAAAGAGCTGTTCTTGTGTGTATCTGTAGAATTACTGTGCAACAAATACCATTCAGTACGTTACTTAACATTGGATTCTAAAACTTATAAATTCATGATAATTAAAAAATTAAAAAAAGGATAATCTTAATGTCCGAAGAAAAAGATCTACACAAGAATGGAAAGTTCATGTTCTGACCCTTTCTTACATTTAAGTCAAAACTTATCTTAAAATATTGCAGATGTACAACTAAAACTAAAGTTTCAAAATGTTGTTTTTTAAAGCGGCATAGAAAAATCTAAATAATGCAAGTATTTCCTCAAGCGTATGGAGTCTCTCTCATTAAATATTTATAAGCCCATTAACGAAAGTAGCTTGGGACTGAACATTAATTGTGATGGTAAATATTTCTCCATAAGTCCCGCTCTTTCAGCTAGGTACCTTTATACCCCAGGGACGCGAATCCAGTTGCAGTCCTTTATCTCTCCTATTACCTCGGTACTAATTGTAAGTGTTTCTCCTCTGTCTTGAATTGCTCGAGTAATTAAATTAACTAACGACAGGGGCGTCACCTTTGCACGGAAAATTTAATTCTGGCCAATATGTTACACGCTAGGGGTACTTAAAGTGATAGGTGTGCTGCATTAAATAAGTAACGTTAAGTCGTCTTCTCAACTTTGATTGCGTTCCAATTTAATTTTGAAGCAGCAATAATACGAATTAGGACTCGATACGTTGAAGTAGAGAAGTGTCTACATTAAATGTCTAAGGAAGACTTACAAAGCCAATATTAATGGGAAAGATAGGTTGAAGTTGATTGACCTCGTTGTTATTTTACATTTCTAAATACTAGAATAATCGAAAATTCATCGAAAATGGTTTTTACCAAAAACATACTCATTTCACTAAGGAGACTTTCCAAGTAAAACGGAAACAATTGAGTCTGAGAGAAATAAAGTACTTGAAAAAGTTATTAGTTGTTATGAAAAAGAGTTATTGAGACATTCAGTCAATCTTTAATGTGCGTATAAATATAAGAAGTAAATTTGTGTGTTTGGAACAGCAGATGGTCTGATATTTTGGGATCAGCCAATAATTAAAACGTCCTATAAAAAATATGAAATGGCGTAAGACTTTAGCTTCGTAGAGAAAAGTTGAATAGCTATGTAGTTTAAGAAAAAACTAGCTATGTAAGAAAGCAATAAAAGAATTTGAGTAACCTGATGTACATTGCCAAAAATATGTAGAAAAAAGACGTCTATCTCTGATTAAAAATATGCAAATCGTATACAAAAAAGGACACCTAACCTAACCTGATCTAACCTACCCCAAATTCACTCAACCTAACCTGACGTAGTATTTGGTGAACCTAAGGTTATAAATAAGATGTGGTAGTGGTTGTGGCAAAACACCCGACGACAGAATAATTCATAAACCTGTATGGAATACTATGTACCATATATTAAGTTAGGTTATAATGAGAGAGCACTTCCTGCTTCGGATGTGAGAAATATGCACTAAGGGCTTAGGTTAGGTTATAGTGAAAAAGATTTCCCTGATTAGCATGTGTACAGTGCTATCCGTTAGGTTATATTAGGGTGGGAAGGTTTTCGATAAGTACGAAGTGCCGTCCATCATGGGTTTATGTTAAGCTATGGTGGGAGAGGATTCCCTGATTAGCGTATGTACAGTGCTAGCCGACAAAGCACCTACTATCCATCCGTCCAAATTTGGTAACATTTTTTAACGTATTCTGTTTGTTTTACTTTGATATTGAAATTTCTTAGAGAAATGTTTTCTTCCGGGCTTTTTGGTCGTGGTCCGTGGAATTTTACTTTTCCAAGCGTTTCGCCGTTCTTTTGTGACGGCATCTTCAGTGGTGACTGGGCAGGTGCTGAGTCGTAACTAACCATCAGTCGTAACTAACCATCAGTTAGTAGAATGAAGATTCGGGCTAGGGCCGTGTTCTAAGTGAACTATTCTGTCTCAACAGCGACTTCGAGATATGATCTACGTTCACGTTGTCAACGCAGCACTACCACTGAGGATGTCAGCCGCAGTAGCTGACGAAACGTCTGGACAGAATAGTTCACTTAGATCACGGCCCTATAGTCCGAATCTTCATTCTACTATGGATTCCGGTGGTGAAAGCCTTTGTTCTTAAACCATCAGTTGGTTAGAAAACATCGCATCGATATACGCCGGCTGTGAAAGCCTAAGAACTACAAAAATAGTCTTATTAACACTATATTAACATAGGATTTACTTTAATGACTTCATGTACGTAGTATCTCTAATCACATAACGTAAATTAAATTTATTGATCTTTTGAATCATAAGCATATCAATTTCTTAAGCAATGTTCGAGTTATATCATTAATTCCAAAACAGACTAGATCGAATAAAGGACTTCCGAAGACAACAACCACGAAAATCTACGCTTACATATTTGTTAGTACTATTGGAATTTTTACCAGTTATCTGATTCAATCACAGAAGCTACTCTATTCTAAAGTTCTTTTACAAATGTTTAATAGGAGCATAGAGGAAAATACTGCAACTGACTGTGTCAACAGTGCCCACCAATTAAGGGTAAAACTGTGGGAACAATTCATTGATTCCATAGAAACGAATATTTGGAATAGCTTGAGTAATTATCCCTTAACCAACTGTACTCCCTAGTTCTCTTTCTTTCAGTCCTGAACTCAGAAATCTTCCAATAAAAAAGCAATTGACCGCAACATGCGCCGCAAAATTGTGGGTAGACCAATAGCTGAACGAATTATAACCGCAAACCACGCCCTTTAACCACAAACCAACCGCAAACTTGAGGTGCGTCGCGACGCCTATCAACCACCGTCTATACAGGCGTCCAAAATCTTTAGCATGGCGATGCGATCTTATAAGTTTAAATGATCAGTAAACGCTGCACAAAATTGCCCTTATTAAAAACTTGGTACTTATTATTAGTCTATTCAAGCATAGATTTAATTTAAAATTTTATTTAGGACAACACGTTACATACATACTTACATGCAATAAAATTTATGAAATCGGAAAATTGTGAAGAACAATTTTTAACAAAAAAAATATAATTAGGTTAAAATTATCGACCTGTTTTTATAAAGATAGGGCGCTCTCTAACGGCGAAAGGTTTAAGTTTCTTATAAACTTCTTCAAGACGAGGGTAAAGAAAGACACCCTCCAGCGATTCTTACTGAAAATGTAAAGATCGTACTTCGGTTCAAAAGGAAATAAAGACGCAAGGCATGTATGTTAAAACGACGACAAAATGTAACAATTAATAGATACCTAAATAGAGTGAATTTTGTGATGTCTGGATAAGATTTTTCCTAGTACCTGCCTACTAATCATTTTTAGAAAGGAAAGTCAACGCACCTATTATTAAATTCAATATAACTAATTTATTACAAATTTTAATTGTCGTTTTCACATTTATATTAAAATAAACCATCAAACAAGTAAAATTAATGAAAGTTCAAGAAATATATTTGCCAATGTTACTATCTGGATTTATTGTCGTCTTTTATTTTGATGAGTATGGATATGAAGTTGGTAGAGTAAGACAAGAGGTAGCTTTGTTAACCGAACGTAAATTAACCTTCGGACTGTACAAAAATGTTCTTTAACGTGGTTTGTGTATAATTGCTTTTCAGAATCGAACATATGCCTTTCCTGTGGGCATTTCTATGGAAAGCTACAGCTCGACCAATGAATCTGTGGCCGCGAGATACGCACAAGCAGGAAAAAGAGCGAAAGCGAGTAGAGTGACCGATATGCTTTTCGGCACTTTCTTGGACTATATACAGTCAGAGGAACAAATGAGACTGATTTCGATGGCGCCTGCGAAGTTGGTCATTTCATATTGCACTGATTCTATGCAGACTGCACACGATGATCATTACACAACCTTAAAAAAAAAAAAAACTTGGGTGTTTCATTCCCACCAGCCAGTAATGCTGGTGGGCGGGCAGTCCCTCCGGACTATTCCGGAAGGTAGGGCGGAAGGCCCTCTTCAGCCTGCTTTCAGGAATCGTGGGAATGGGTGGGTGGTGGTTCGGGTGAGAAAGTTGAGACGGAAGAAATGAAGACAGAAGAGAATGAAAGATTATCTGTGGAATATTACTGCCCCAGCATTTGCCTAAGTGATCCAATCCAAGGAAACCACAGAAAAACTTGGACCAAGGCAGACGGACCCGGAATCGAACCGGCGTCCTCCCGAATGCTAAGCAATGGTCTAAACCTCTAGGCCATGCCGCTCGGTAACAACCTTAAACGGAAGGAGATCTAGTTATATGCCTTCCACTTTGCCACTGCGCATACCTCTGTCGCAGCTTCAGATACTTTGGCCGAGCTGTACCTAAGTTACTGAAGTTTTTTAATCTGTTTGTTCAATAAGGAAGTTAGTAGAATTTAAGATTCCATGTTATTTTTATAAAATTTAATGGTGGACCAAACAATAAGTAAAAGGATCCATTAATTAAAATGCAATAGTTTGTAATAGAATATAATTAGTTAAATAAAAACTTCGAACCACGTAATACAGTATATGGGTTTTAGTTTTTTTTTATAGTCAAGTTTAATAGTCCATTCAATTTATTATATTATCTAGGTACCTAAAATTATCTAAATACAGAGAATTATTAACTTTCGGTGTACCCCTAAGTTATTATTTGTCCGAGTTAGGCCATTTAGTTTTAGTATAAATAAATACGAGAGAAAGAAGTAATGCCTTTTCGTATTATTCTTTAAATTACTTAGGTATATGTGAAACTTTGAAATTCAAGTAGGGTGCGAAACGAAGATCATTTTAATAACGGTAATTCTTTTTAACTGCATTAAATTAAATTGTAACATAAAAAATTACAACGCTGAAATAAAGAAACAGATTTTTCAATTAATTGTTTGTAAAATTTGTAATCCCAGCAATTAAATTTCATTTGCTTGACCTGTTGACGGTTTTCCTAAACGATATTATCCGAAGAACTCCGAATGCAGCAGCTCTTAACATGAACGTAAGAAAAGTGCACGACTTTTAACACAGACTTTTCTAAGGACTAAGGAGGGGTGACTCAGCTGTAAGAAAATGAAAACGTTTCCTTATGTTACGACAGAGAGCGCCACAACCATCGCCATCGCAACATGAGATGCGGTTGCTTTGATCCTTTGTGGACTTTAAATTAGTTTACGATCAGATGCTTTTTCAAATAGAAACTACTCGTTTAGATGTCTAGAATGGTAACAAATGAGAACAGAAGCAAAAACCTGAAATAAATAATTTTTTATGAGAAGCGTTTATACTGATTAATATTTTAATTTAACACAAATTATTATAAGGTAAATAAATTTTACCCAACTTATGTGATACAAGCAACCTCAAAACATTACTAACTATGTTAATTTTTTTTATATTGCATTTTTAAGCAATAAAAATTTATGATAGTCATGAATCACCAGCAATTTTATTTTTGAAAACACGGGTGTAAAATAAAATAATTCGAAGTGGTCTGTATTCTGTCGAAACTGCCAGACGCGGATCGCGATTTCGATCTTTTTGGATCTCATCAGCGCGTCGCAGGCAGCTCCGACAGAACACAGACCAACTTTTACCTGCTGTCTTAACAGTGCGATTTAGAAAATACTGCAAATGGCGCAGTAAACGCCATCTGTAGCACGATGCTACATTTTAGGATTACGTATGCTCCAACAAGGTCCAGTGCCAATAAGAGCCATGAATTGGCGGCCGTCGGGAACACGTATTTGAAGTTTCAATGTATACCTGCTAGTATTTAATTCGACTGTAGCTTGGACACTTGGACAGGCCGCGACGATTCTGCCCGATCATGACCTCGTTTTTCGATTGTCGTTCTGAAAATCGGATTGTGCCTGTGGAAATGGTACCCCTAGCAACATTGATACTTTGACGGTCATAATGTCTGGCCGGGCTCTGTAGGAATGTCCACACGATGTGATCCTGGGTCCTGGACAGCTTCTTTAGGACTTAACCCTCATTTGGCCATAGTAGTCCGCTTCAATTTCTGGGGCCAGTCGAAGTAGAGACTCGGAAGAAAGTATGGTTCGAAGATGTCGGCGGGTTTTAGATGTAGGAGCTTGATCAAAGTGCTAATGGATGCTTCTTCAGTCATCTCCGTATGTAACCGACGGACTAACAATAACTTTTCTCGTAGAATGTTATGATGTGCGCCGAAGAGGGTCGCTCGTAGATGTGCAACTACGGCTGGTGACGCATATACGGTCGTTACATATTTTTTAAACTCGCTCCAAGGCAGGGTACACTCAGCGTACTAGTCAAACCACTTCGCGGCGTCTCCAATTATTTGTTGGTATTCTTGTATCTGAGTCAGAAAGGTTCTGGCATGCGTGGTGATTGCAATGCGTTAGTAAGAGATTGTTTGTCCAACAGTCGAATGTGAACGGACACCACCGCCTGGAGTTGTATTTCCTGAATGTAGGGTCCGCTGTCTTTACCGCTTAGCTTAGTGACCAGCAGGGGTGCAACAACGTTACAGTTTGACTGGGTCCCATCACAATACTATAAATATTTATATACTTCCGGTGTGTATAAGCTGAAAAGATCGAGTTCGGCTGCTCATTTACATGCTTGAACTGTTTGAACCGAACTTTCAAGTCGGGTTATTATCTATAAATCGGATGGAATTGACTGGTTGTCCAACACAATTGAGTAGGTGCTCAGGCACCCCCCCCCCCCCGTTGCGCCCCTGATGACCAGGATGGTTAGGACTTGTTCGGTTGCGACCGCTGCATAATCGGTGTCGTCGTTCCATTTAGCCGACGTGTTCTTTAATAGTTGGGGGTCCGGCGTGTTGGCCTAATTTGGGAACCATTTCGTTGAGGACTACCTTCGATCCTGGGTTTGACGGACCTGGCTGGATATCATCTTTATACTTTGGGGTTAGTGGATCTCGTTGGAGGTTATCTTCATATGGTGGAGTTCATGGATTAACTTTGCCCGAAGTTGTGTTTGTGTTCGGCCCCATGTTATTAGCCGCTAGTGTTTCCGTTTATGGGATCTTGGTAAACGGTGTTGCTTGATGAATGAAATTAAAATTGGCCGAGCACTGACCAAAACATCTATTTAGTTACTGTACGGACAAATATTTAAACAAAAAAACACAACATTAAGGATAATAATAACAATAAAAATTAAGTAATAAAAGAAACATCGCACAATTAGTTTGGTTTTCAATTTCTCTCCAAACTCGAGCCAAATCACTCCTGCAGAAGGCAGCAGTAGTCCGTGGGAGTACCGCTGTCTATGCGGTGCTGTTAGGGATTCAGTCACTGGGATATCCTGCGGCACCGGGGCATAGTGGTATGGCGGCGGTGGTACAGTCATCCGGTGACATCTTCTGTAGACAATGACAGATCGCACGGCCTGTGGCACCGACTCAAACCAAAAATAACTCAAACCAAGGGTAGCTCAAACATTATGATGGTCAAAGTTGGGAAGCTTTTCTGTTAGTTGATTCTGTAGCTTATCAGCTAGTTAGTGTGGCATCTTTCCAGCTGATTGGTGTGGCATCTTTTCAGCTAGTTGAGTTGGCAGCTTTACAGCTACTTGATGTGGTAGCCTTTAAGCTAGTTCATTTAGTAGCTTTTCAGCTGGTTGGTACGGTAGCCTTTCAGATAGTTGAAAGTAAGATAGTTTTGCAGCTAGGTGGTCGCAATTTATTTGAATCCACGTGAACTCGACTCCTCGTGGACTATTTCGGAGAATTAAATTAATCAACTCCACGTGGATTAATTTCAAGATAGGGTCATCTTATTATTATTATTATTGGCGTCGCGGTTATCCCAGATCCACGTCTAATTTTTTCGCGGATCAGACGATGATCCTCTAACATTATCCACTAACAGGCGTATGCCTGACTGTTAGATCACTGACCAAGAGGTTTTGGTAGATATACGTGCCCATCACGTAGACCGCTACGCCATGAATTCAATATGACAAATCGATATCGTTAATCGCAAAAGGACCTCGTCAAACATTAATGCAATTACAAATAGTAATAAATTTACGAAACAGATGGCGCTCATTACGCCGCGCCTATGTGGTTGTTTTCTATAACGGTAAAAAAGTTATGCGTCAATCAAAAACTAACAGCGGTAAAAGTGATTATTTTTATATAAAGTTTAATCTGTTGACGATCAGATAAATAATTAATTGATGTGAAAAGAAAATTGCTCACAACTATAACAACAGTTATTGATATATAAAGCAAATAGCAAAAAGTGTGCGAAATTTCTAAATGAGTAATATAAAAATTTCCATTGTGTGACAAATTCTTACATAATAATATTATTTTACATAACATTATTTGTTGTAGTTTTGAATATTCTTTTGTTTTTATTTCTTCCCCTTGGTTGTTAGTTTTTTAAGAATAAATTACTTTTTATCCAATTTTGACTTTGACTTTTCGCTTTTATTGTATTATTCGCCATTTTAGATTCAATACCGCTCTTCACTTGTATACTTGGGGAGAATGCCTTTCATCTACCCAACAACCTAATACATTTCGACCCGTTTGCAGTGCACATTGCGCTCTACTTGATGTGTTAGTAATTTTCTAATTATAATTAGCATTACACATTCAATGTTCTAAATGACTACAGTATAGGAAGTGTGAAAATTTCATATTCACTGTTGGATGGTTACATCCACTTTGTATTTATTTTCTAAACCTGGAGAGAAACGATTCTTATTAAAGTAGAGGCCTCCTTTAAGACAATCTATTAACGCAACAATAAAGGATGTGCATTTAAGTGATGAAAACATTGTGTTAATCAAGAGTTTGCCCCTTCATTGCACCCTGGGGTGGAATATCTCTCCTAACAAGCAGAAAGGGTTGAAGGCAGAAAGCATAAGTAAATTTTCTTGATTATTTGGCAGCTCCTTGGGCTGGATTTTATGAGGAAAATTCCGACTGAGATAAATCACCTCTTTCGGAACGGCCGACGACGAATATATAGAACCACTTTACATTACTTCCTCTGCAAGCACAAGCAAATAAGTAGTGAAAAACCTTTTGTAGCTTCTTTGGTGAATGCTAAGGAATGAATAAATGTTTCAGAATAATTCATTTAAAAGTAATTTTCTATATTTGTAGGCAATTATTATTTACGATAGGTAAAACTTCCTTTCAGCTTATTTATATATATTTACATATATAAACAAACAAAAATACGAAAACTGATTCAAAAGAACATACTTGACGTCCTTGCCGACAAAACTGTAAACTGTAAGATAGCCATTTGGTACTTATTTTGACACTGTGTTTGGAGCTATTAACCTAACATCCTGTCTCAATAAATACAATTGAAAAAACAGTTTTTTGAGAACCATTTTATGAAAATATCGACGTTATTAAATAGTCATTAATGCTCAATCCGTTTGTCAATGAATCCGTTTAGATTGGAGTCGAAACGACGAGAATTGGGCGATGAAAAAATGAAAATCGGACACATACATATAAATATGTGGTAATATCTACTATTACAATGCGATTCGATGAGTTGAACGATGCATTGATACCGTAGGGGAGAAGGAGGCACCTTAGCACAGAGGCATATTTGAACATGTTGATTTCTGAACGCGTGATTGGTAATGTTTATGTTACAGTCAGTCTAGAATAGTTTTTTGTTCTTTTATCGTTATAGGCGTGTATGTATGTAATCAGTCAATGCTATTAGTAGTAGATTAGTGTGTCAGTGTTATAGGTTAGTGAAGAATAGTAGTTGTTAAAATGATATTTATTACGGCAAAACTTTGTAACATGATACTAATTTACGGCGAATGTGAATACAATGTCAATTATACGGTAATCGACATCCCCAGCGAAGACCATCCCATTCGTAAACCATCTTAAATGTTGTACGGAAATTAATAGAAACCATAAGGTAGGTACATCCTGCTGGTGGTCGTGGGCGTCGACTCGCGAACCATATCGCCGTTGAAGACATACAGGGCAACAATGTTACAGTCTTCCAAATTTTAAAGGAATAGTTGCTGCATCTTTATCATTTGTAGCGTACAATCCTTGTATGAAACCCATCTTTATTCGCGAATGAATTTGTGTTTTTGTAATTCTACAGTCCACATTTTTTCCGTACGGTGTTGTTTAAGGACGAATGTTGCTTCAAGAGGAAAGAAATTTTGAATATTCTCAAGAGTTATTATTGGTGTGACGCAATCGTTCGCGATTTCAAAAACGGCTTTTGTGTAAATGTATGGAGCGGAATTTTTGGAGATTTGCTGTTCAGGCCGTTCGTTCTATACTTCATTTACTTTCTCTAGCGATGTGTCCCTTCCAATGTCTTGGATGCGCGTTGGAAAAATCGTAGGTAGGGAGAAAAAAGCTCATTATACTCCATTATACTCTCGACTCTAGTTCATTAAATGTACTTTTTCATACAGTACCTGCCAAACGTTTTGTTCAATCATGAATAGTAGTGCGAGTCGAAAACAAGCGTTAAAGTCTTTAATATGTCTTCAAATATACATAAACATCTCGTTGATATTATCAGTAGTAAATGGTACCAATAACAGCACATTTGAGAAATGCAATTGTAGTGGAGAAAATGGTCAATTTTTCCGTGCAATACTGTACGGATTATACGCTCCTCACCGGTTAAGAATTTGGCCGAGAGTTGTCTCCTTCCTTTTCTGACCTAGTGCTGTTCTTTTCTACTTTGCGCCGGTCAAACTAAAGGTCACATCTCTACAGAAAGTAAACGAAGTATACGTGCGCGTTTAAATGGGGTGACATGCTTAGCATTTTTACAAGAAACTACCGAATCTATTTGAGGGTATACCGTTACAAGATTATGCAGGATTGTTTTTCCAGCATGATAGAACACATTGCAAGACCAGTGCGTAAGTTTCTATATGAATACTTTCCTAGACTCTGGATTGAATGTAAGGGTCCTGTGCCTGTACCTTTTTTGCCGGCACGTAGTTAGGTTCTAAATTAGCTTATCTTCTTTCTGTAAGGTTGTGTGAAAAAGCTCGTGTATCAGTGCCAGTGCAGAACACTAATGATTTGCACGTCTGTGTAGTGATGGCTGCAAATGAAATACGTCAAATTGCGCGACTCAGAAATATGTTTAGCACACGCCTCGAAGCCTGTTTGCTAGCACTGGGTTCGATTTTCGAACAACTGTTGCAGTGCACGTACGTGTGCGTGAGTTGGAATTGTAAATAAATAATAGATAACATAACCGAGGCGATCGTGAATCCGCCTCGGTTACAACGCGGTCGCAATAAGGCGTTGCAAATACAATGAGAATCAGATCGGATACTTCATCATTTACATTTATTCTTTTCTCTATTAACAGATGCATTGGGACAAACAAAATGAAAATATGAAAACCTGGATAAAACCGAAATTGTAGAATTAATAGAAGAAGAAGACGTAAATACAAGAACAGGACAGACGAAGAAGGTCAAGAAAGATATAAGGCGATAAAGTGGGAAATATTTGGTAAGTGTAGGGCAGCTAAGGAATGTATAATGGGATAAAATACGCTACAAGTCCGTTGGCGTTTGCTGTATTGAAACTTAAATTTGTCGTCATAATAGTGAGAAGTTCACGTGTACAACTAAGCGTTATTTTTCATGGTTACTTACACGCCCAGGAATGATACAGCTGACCTTTACGCCTTCTTATTGCACAACTACAACTTCCTCTTCACTTGAAGTCGACATTTTGACTAAATTTAGTGGCACCCGATATAGTTTATACGGAATGAAAAACTCAATTAGGTTGACTGATCAACGTCGTTTCAGTAGATGTATTACTTACGATCCGGTCCAGATCAGTCAGCTTCATTCACCTTTCCAACCGAGTCAGTTAGATAAGCTTCATAGACCACCGGTCTAAGAGCATCTTTACATACAACGATTTTATCGGTATCGGGGTCGATATCGGCGTTAGCGTAACTTAATCATTAAATTCATATAACTATGCACTCTGTTGAAGTGGTTTCATTAAATCAGTATAGTAATTAACTTTCGTTCGTGAAGACATTTTGATATTTTTTTGTAACCTATACTTATTGAATTTTTAATATGCGATAACTAATACAGTAAAAGCTCTTTATTCGCGGGGGGATACGTTCCATAAATATTCCGCGAATACCGAAACCGTTGATATGGAATGGTAATTAGTATGGAATCATAGGGGATACGTTCTAAGGTTCCAAAATAAAAGCAATCTGTATCAAAATAAAATCAATGTATTGATAAATTCGCAATTAAAATTAATCGTTATAATCAGCTTTAGAGAAGGGTTTCAAAACTTTAGTGATTTTTTCTTGTTTTGAATTTTGAATTAGTCCCCTCAGTTACATCTTTTATAAAAGCTGCATCAGCACGTACATACTCAAAAGTTGCCGATACATTAAGGGGATTCAGTGGTACATGCGCCGTAGAGTAAAAACATGCTTATCGGTTCTAGATATCATGAGTTTAATATTTGGAAGAGAGGCTTGCGTCGACTGCCACAAAATTTTCTCTTCGATCGAGTGTATCATTCCAGTCTCAGGATCAAGGGAATAAACAAGTAACAAAATAGCTTTGAATTGATTATATTACAAAAACAATTAGGCAACATTAATGGAATCTGTCAAATGCAACTAAAATAAGGGAACATTAAAAATGGAGCAAAAAGATCAATTAATTTTCAATGAAAATCCTAAAAATTAAAGAAGTTAATTCTGGAATAAAAATGCTCTATTTTATTTTCGTAAGGACAATTACATACTACAAAATAAGTTGATTTCATGTTTGACATAATACATATATTGCTTATTTTAAAATTTTAAAAATAAGTGGATCACCGATGACTGTGGTAAATTTAGTATTAACAAGAAGTATACGAATATTTTAAGGTTGGAAACAATGTGTACACTGTTGACCTAATCCGGCTTTACACGAGCATTAAACTGATTAAACATCGCAATCTAATTGTGAGTGTACCATTAATTTCATGGATATTTTCATTCAATTTAAATGTTCTGAGACAATGCACCGTGAAGCTAATCATATATGATGACTCAGTTCTGCCACATTTTGTGAAGTACCTATCTGCATAAACGTTAAGAATATGATCTGCTTCAACAAAGCTTTTCTGTATTTACATTTATCATTGTTAATCTTCCTGAATGTAACACAATTGTACGAAAAACCACTCCTTATTTGAAAGTTTACCGTGTTGTTTAGGGTTTAGCCCCCCTCGCTGCCCCTTTGACAAATGCAATACTCGTATTTTCCATTGCCTTTCTGAGGCGACCATTTGACAAATGGCTGTAGTTTGGTCACAGATCGAAGTCGATCGCTTACAGTTTAGAGCTAGGACACCTACCTATTATTAGTCACTAAATTGCCTCTCTTATTTTACCCATCTTTAATCAATCAAGTCAAGAAGTGGGTGGAAATAATTTATTTATCTTTGCTTAGATTCTTACATCAATGCCTTAAAAATGAAAGGAGAAATAGAAATTAGTTTTTCATTCTTCCTGAAATCATTTTCGGAACATAGGTTATATGTAGGGTTGCCATCTGTCCGGGATTCCCCGGATTTGTCTAGTTTGTAAGGGCGTCCGGGAGCCGTCCGGATGGTGTTTTTAAAATGTGTCCTTTTTATAGATAAGCGATAAATTGAAATAAATTTTAGTTAAAAATTCATTCATAATAACCCGCATTCAAAAAGGCACGGCAAAATATTTTAGCGAAAATTGGGAAGACTGAAATAAGTAAAAAAAAATGATCTTAAAATTAAAAGTTTTAGTCGTTACTTAAGTACTTTTAATTTGCAATCAATAAATATTTTAGGGATTTGGCTACCTAACTGGATGACTGAAGATATCGTTGGCTTATTTTAAAATTATAAAGTATTATAGTTAGCTATTAGTAGTATCATATAATAATTTGATTAATGCCAAAGAAACAGCGTTTCTAATTATTTGTGTTACCATATTACCTCAGAAATAGTGTTTAATTATATTAAAAAAATTAATTATTTGTTGCGGTTGTGTACCTAATTCGATTTTAATAACAAGCTGTATAAATGAATAAAAAT
>NW_020439120.1:548584-554994 GCF_000699045.2 Agrilus planipennis
GAATCTCTATCACTGTCACCAACATCAACAATTAGTTCTTCTGTTTGTCTGTCTATTACTTGCTCACTGATCCCTATTTTTAAATATTTAATCTACGCCCCTGATAGGAATACTGAAGAATGAGGGCTGCAATCTTTATACCTAAAACTGCCTACTTTTGCCACCGCGCATCCACACCATTTTAAAATTTCCGCCAGCTTCCAGCGTCAGGCCTGTACTTAATGTCTGCATATAAATCCAGAAAAACATTTTGCCTGATTATATACCTACAAGGTCAATATTGTTAGTCAAATTATACAGTTAGTAGACTACAATTCCTGGGAAGTACATTCATTTAAATGCGAACCGTCCAAGAGATAACATCAAACTTGAGAAAAATGAAATAAGTAGAGGCAAAGGCATATACACAGATACTTGGTGGAAACATTGGCGGTACTTCTTTCCTCCATATTCCACAGTTGCACGTTGAGTCAAGGAGTTTCAGCTGAACAGAACATTCACGGAAGATGAGAATCGCGAAGAATGACCATTCACGTTCCTTACTGAAGGTAAGAGAAAACAATCGAAAACGTTGTGTTGGCAAATGGGAGAGTAACCATCAGGCGTGTATCTAGGATCACAAAGATCTCATATGATAGTGTTCCAAGAATCCTTGCGAACAAATTGCATATGAAATATGCCCTAGGCTTTGGGTACCGAGGATGCAAATCGATAAGCAAAAGAAACAACAGCACAGCATTTCGAGGATGAATTTTAAAAAGTTCCACGCAGACCAAGAAAATATTTTGTTACGTTTCGTGACGATTGACGAAATTTGGATCCATCATTTTGATCCTGAAACCAAACAACAATCGATGACTTGGAAGCGAAGTTCCTCACCGACTTTGAATTGAAGAAATTCAAGTTGTCAACACAGACCAACCTTTACCTGCTGTCTTAACAGCGCGTTTTCGAAAGTACCACAAATGGCGTGGTGAGCGCCATCTGTAGTACGATGCTACATTATAGGATTACGTATGCTCCAGGACAGGACAAATGCTAATGCACGTAACTCATAGTTCCTTTGACAGAGCTGTTCAGATGAACCTAAAATAGAAGGTAACGTGTCGGTATTTCTTTTTTTTTGCTACGTTGTGTTTATAATTTTCCAAANAAAAACATTCGTTAAAAATTACAATTTAAATTGTGAATAGCATTTACAGAATATTTTATTCACATACTTCAAACAATTGTATACAAAAAGTCCTAGTATTTAACACAGAATAAGTTAGAAAATCGCCAATTATGTTACTTTGTAAAACCACCCTACCAAGAAGACTAGATATAGAAACAAAACCTAAGCCACAGCGGTTGGCTGTAAAAAATGCCGTGAATACTAAACGATAGAAAACATACGGATCGCTGAGCGATGAGCGACTTCGCATCAGTTTAGTGTTAGCTGTGTTCATTTCCCTTTTTACTTTGATTCACGCATGCGAATCGTTTAATAATTAGTAATACTCCTCAAGCACGCATGCTCATAACTGATTTTCAAAAAATGCGCATGCGCAAACCTTAGAAAATTACCACGAACGAATACATCCATTAACAATTACCAAGCACAAAAGGTGTGTTCGTTTATCTTTTTTACAATGATAAAATGAAACACAACTGATTTGTGATAAATACACATGCCCGAATCATAGTAAATAAGGTAAACAAACGCATCTAAATCACAAAGTCATCTATCCGGAAATCATATTGGATGCCCACTGTTTTAGTGTGTAGTGATCTAAAACGCTCTTACGTCTCGCGATGTACATTACAATTTCACACAGTTTTTACTCCTACCTCCAGTCTACTTGTAGTCTACAAACAAAAGAAGAAAGAAAAATTTACCAAGAAACAATTTTTGAAGGATATGGTGAAACTAAAATACAAAGTTTCTCTAGTCTCAAATAAATATATTCCCTGTACAATAAATTGAACAACAAAATGTAAAAAACAACGTATACGTCAATATTGCACAATTGTAGGTAAAAATACCATTGTATTTACATTTGTAGGTTAGGAAATATTATTTTACAGTAAACTACATTCAAACTCAGACGTTCAACTAATCGATAAAACTGAAAATCTTGATTCAACTATATATTGTTGTGCCATAGAGATACTACATTAATAGAATGATACATAACAAAGACAGCAACTGCAAAAGTACATTACTTAAAATATTGTAGTGTAACCAAGTAATAATGAACTTAGCCAGCGCTGCAAGTCACTCGCGTTTTAGTACCTACCATCGGACGGCTTCTGCAGATAATTTGTTTCATCTTTTCATGTTGAGGTTAAGTTAGATTATGTTAGGTTATGTTGAGAGTTCTTAGTTACTGGCTTCGCTTACACATTTTTTAAAATATGATCATTTTTAAATATTATAATGATTAAAACAGGCAAGAAGAATAGATATTTATCCACTAAATATCATCAATCAATAACTAAACATTGGGCTTGTATTTCTACTACACTAAAAGTTTTAAAACAATAAATTGCACCGATTAGTAACGTTACTGCACTTGACAATATTTGTGATTCTGTTAACGTAAAATTATGTACCTATCGAATAGCCTGACATAGCTAAATGTCTAATTTTGAAAAATTTACAATTAAATATTCGCATTTCTCCAATAGCTCCCATATCAATAAACTCTTTTTCCGTTATTTCAAAAAGACCTATTTACAAAACAATATCTACAATTTAAAAGTAACATCGGCAAGTAATAACTTTGAACACAAAAAATATTGCACAAATGTTTCGGAATCACTTCGGCACATGTAAAATTCCTTAATATGTCCTAATGAGTCCCTGTTAACAGTCAAAAAACGCAAAACCCATATTTTCTAATTCTCAGTAGGGTCGCCACACTGCAGTATCACCCGTTTGAGCAGCACCACGGTGAGTAGTACTGTTATTTAAAGCTCTCGCGTGTGCGTCTTCTTGTCTTGCCACTGCATTTCCACATGATCCATTTGTGGACAAAAGAAGTTCGCTACTACCATTCATATGCCTTTGATTAGTAGATAAATGATCCATGACAGTCTGAAGATCATTGTGGTGTGCCTGCGTGGTGTGCGAGTGGAGGGAGTGGAACGTATGACTCTGATTAGCAGCCGAATACAACTGCGAATAGAGTAAACTGGCGGGAAGGACGGGATATAAAGAACTGTTGCAGTTGGCACTTGAATACGATGTTTGGGCCATATTCTGGTGAAGAGAAAAATTGGAATTGTTAACGTGATTTGTTGTTAACGCAGTCTGAGCGTTCAAGAGATCGTCCTGAACAGGACTCTCGGCTGCACTTGAGTTATCAGACAATGACCGTGGACCAGATAAGGCGAAATCTGAATGATTAGTTGGGTATCTTGGAACCAATAGCGATGAATGTTGGGTTGTTTGTCCATGGTTTGGATGGGTTTGGGAAGATACAATTCCAAGATGTTGATCTAAGTCAGTCGTTCCAGAATCTGGAAGAACTAATTCAGACATTTAAGCAGTTTCATAAGTGGGATTAATGTGTGAAGCCCTCACAAATATAAATAGACACTTACGTGATGCAGTGGTTCCAGTTCCAAACGTGTCCTGGTTTGTTTGGTCAGCAACGGTTCCTGAAAACCCCAACGTTGATGTATTAAATTGTGATACAGTTGATCCTGCACATGAACCCAACGTACTCGGTGTCAAGTAGGAAGAGTAAGCTCCAGTGCTGTAACCCCAATGGGCGTTAGTAGTACTCAATCCGAATTGGGGCATATCTGTAACAAAGAAGGAATAACTGAATTGATTACTTGTTCATCACGCTGTTATTTTATTCCTTTTGAATGAGTTACACAAAACATTACACTTTATAAAACAGGATCATAATAATCAATTGTTGTAATGTTACTTTCATATACCAAATTGAAAATGTATTGAGGCATCCATTTTCTAAAACTAAAGTATAAAAGAACAGCATCAACGTTTTTAAAATCGTATGAAAATAATTGTCGATCGATCAACGGGGTGTATTTTATTCGACGGAGAAGAGTTCAATTACGTTCACCTTTTTCCAGGGCAAAGCAGAGCATAACATCAAATCGGACCGTAATTAATGCCTTTTGTGACCGCGGATGAATTCAATAACCCGACAGAACGGGAACGGTCGTGGCCGTCTATGTGATAGGTTTTATAAAAACGATAGCTTTGGCGAGCCGTGACAGCAGCCGCGGACATCGCGTCAGGCTGTGCAAACCGACCAACGACCAACCAACAGAGTGACCGACGCAACCGGTCGATACGTTCATCAACTGTATTACCGACGAGATGTAGAAAGTACACTCGATAACAACATCGTATGTAAACATCCAATTTATGTCGTGAATAGACACTAAAATTGACGGAATTTCATTTGGATCGTGGCTGCATTCTCCACAGAGCAGATTAGTAATGCTATTATATCAACATTGACATACTCACTTTATGCGAATTACGCAGTGGATGCCACATAACCAATCTAGTCCAATTCATTAAGAAACAAACCGAATATCCGAGATTACTAATTTGTACATTCTTCCATGTAACTCACCACTCAAAGCGTATTTATTTCACAGAGTGCATGATACTAATGATCCTGATATATATATACCTACTATATCAATTCGCTTTTCCAGAACAGCATCGGTTAGATCGATGATTAATTGAAACTGCCTATGACGTGCTGAGGAGAACTAATGAGTTCTAAATGGCGATCCATGTCTGGTGGTTTAAATAAATTATTATTGACCAACAACTTAATGTTCTTTAATAAATTAATTTGCGTGCTTAACGCGTATGTAATCTGCGATCTAGATTCAATTTCAGTGATGGATACCTTCATAAGACTTTTGCAAGCGGTATTATTTATCGTATGACATTAATTCATTTAATAATGTAGCGAGCACGAGTGTGTTTGTGTGCGATCGGGCACACGGGTGCGTGAACGGCTTATCGATTCGCCGACTAGCCGCGGGCGCCTTTCTTCATGTGCGCCGTATTTGTAAATGTGTGTGTCGTACCTGGGAAAGCAGTTAAACAGTTCAAAGAAAAATAAACTATCCGGATGTTTCCAGAAGGTTCCAGAAAGTAAACAAAAGAGTATATAAAGGAAGAGACAATCGCCTAGATAAGAAGAAATAAATTGACCGTTGCAGAAGTGAATCCAGAAATAAATTGACAGTGATAGCAGTGAAACAAATAGCGTAGTGAATAGTGATATATCAACAGTAGTAAATAAACAGAATAATTCATAGCCTAAGTTTAGTAATAATTTAATAGTGTTTTTAAGTTCTTCAATAATTAGTCTAAATAAATAGTTTTTGTCGGTATCAGTATTAGAAGTTAATTTTGTTAAACCCACGAACATTACAATACAATTAAACACAACAACATAACTATATGTATATCGCTTGGTAGGTGTTGATAGAATATTTGTGCAGGATAGTGCAATAGGTACTGACTTATAATACGATTTTACAACAAATATTATTTTTTGAAATAACGTCTTCTAAATAATCACCACTTTTTTCTAAACATTCAA
This sequence comes from Agrilus planipennis, assembly GCF_000699045.2. Classification (NCBI taxonomy): domain Eukaryota; kingdom Metazoa; phylum Arthropoda; class Insecta; order Coleoptera; family Buprestidae; genus Agrilus; species Agrilus planipennis. The sequence goes on from NW_020439120.1 coordinate 554,176, forward strand.
GCCTATTCTGTAACCCCAAATCGAAAAGAAATGCTTAATCGAAAACTGTACCGAAGTCGGCATTCCGTAACTTCTCTTCTCAAATCGAAATGTAAAGTCTACGATCGAAATATGACATTCCAACTGCATGAAGGCTGTCGAAATTGTTGTCGATCGTAGGAATCTCCTTTCGCATGTGCGCCCGTTCAAGTAATCTATGCATCCGATACTGTCTCGTATTCTAACCTCCACTGTTGTTTTCAAGTAAAGAAGTGAAAACGATGAAAAGAGTTAACTCTAAAACATGAATAATTTAAATATGTTGATGTAGGTTTGCAAATTAGAGAAGAAGTTGTACACGAACTACAAAGTTTTGTTTAGGCAACTGCATAACATAAAATTATTGAAATTGAGATGGTCAACAATAATGAGATGATTAATTTTCAACAACAAGAGGTTAAAGCAATTCCTGATTCTGTTTTAGTGAATAACCAATAATATTTAATTTTAGTGCAGGAAAATGGAAATTTACTTGCAGTTGAAAGACGAGTAAGAGCTCAGTTAATTAGCAATAGTTTTAATTAAAAATTAATTTAATGATGAACTTAATTTACTGTTAAACACAAGCACATAATTAAGCATTATTATTTGTTTATTTATTTATATTATTTCCCTAATATATCTAATGCTTATCCTAAATTAAATTGGTAGAACTTTATATTCAAGTTGATCGATATAATATAATAAAATAATTCAAAGTGGTCTGTATTCTGTCGAAACTGCCAGACGCGGATCGCGATTTCGATATTTTTGGATCTCATCAGCGCGTCGCAGGCAGCT
>NW_020439120.1:555917-572904 GCF_000699045.2 Agrilus planipennis
GAATCTCTATCACTGTCACCAACATCAACAATTAGTTCTTCTGTTTGTATGTCTATTACTTGCTCACTGATCAATATTTTTAAATATTTAATCTACGCCCCTGATAGGAATACTGAAGAAAGAGGGCTGCAATCTTTATACCTAAAACTGCCTACTTTTGCCACCGCGCATCCACACCATTTTAAAATTTCCGCCAGCTTCCAGCGTCAGGCCTGTACTTAATGTCTGCATATAAATCCAGAAAAACATTTTGCCTGATTATATACCTACAAGGTCAATATTGTTAGTCAAATTATACAGTTAGTAGACTACAATTCCTGGGAAGTACATTCATTTAAATGCGAACCGTCCAAGAGATAACATCAAACTTGAGAAAAATGAAATAAGTAGAGGCAAAGGCATATACACAGATACTTGGTGGAAACATTGGCGGTACTTCTTTCCTCCATATTCCACAGTTGCACGTTGAGTCAAGGAGTTTCAGCTGAACAGAACATTCACGGAAGATGAGAATCGCGAAGAATGACCATTCACGTTCCTTACTGAAGGTAAGAGAAAACAATCGAAAACGTTGTGTTGGCAAATGGGAGAGTAACCATCAGGCGTGTATCTAGGATCACAAAGATCTCATATGATAGTGTTCCAAGAATCCTTGCGAACAAATTGCATATGAAATATGCCCTAGGCTTTGGGTACCGAGGATGCAAATCGATAAGCAAAAGAAACAACAGCACAGCATTTCGAGGATGAATTTTAAAAAGTTCCACGCAGACCAAGAAAATATTTTGTTACGTTTCGTGACGATTGACGAAATTTGGATCCATCATTTTGATCCTGAAACCAAACAACAATCGATGACTTGGAAGCGAAGTTCCTCACCGACTTTGAATTGAAGAAATTCAAGTTGTCAACACAGACCAACCTTTACCTGCTGTCTTAACAGCGCGTTTTAGAAAATACCACAAATGGCGTGGTGAGCGCCATCTGTAGTACGATGCTACATTATAGGATTACGTATGCTCCAGGACAGGACAAATGCTAATGCACGTAACTCATAGTTCCTTTGACAGAGCTGTTCAGATGAACCTAAAATAGAAGGTAACGTGTCGGTATTTCTTTTTTTTTGCTACGTTGTGTTTATAATTTTCCAAAGTTTTATGACTAACATTGACGTGTTATCAGGCGAGTAATTAAATTTTCACAATATTTTCAATAGTAGCAGTAGAATCGGCGTTTTATATTAGATACTTTTTAAAGTCGTCACCGTTTTAGGTTAGAAGTGCTCCGTTTAAATACGACGCAAAATGAGAAATTTGCATTCTTTATTGTTGTTGCTCATTATCAGAAAATTAAGTGATCCTGTTTATAGAACGTTTTGAATATTTAAAGTTGATACATAATGTTACTATCTGAGTAAAAGTTATTCTATTCAACAGTTTAATTTATTTTATATGATACTTTTTTTCTTAAGAATCCCATTTTGTCTCGATCTCCCCTATTAATAAACGAAAATATGTGGGGATTATTAATATCTTTCAGTCAGTCTCTTTCTCGCAGCAATTGGTAAAATAATACTAAATAGGTTTTGTGCGTTACTGATTTATTAATTGCTGTACTGGAGTTCTAAAAATGGACATTCTTTTTTTATCGCAATCATCCACTGTTACGATGATACCTGAAAGGATTTTTGGCGACATAAACCGGAAAGAGTAAAAACCAAAATTCGTTGGTAAGCGATTCAGTTGAGAACGGTTGGACCGATTTACCTAATTTCTTTTTAAATGTTACTTATAGTCCAACCGAGGTCTTTAAGAAAAGGAGAATTAGAAAAGTTATCCTGAAAATTGGAAAATTTGAATTGCGGACAGGACGGCATCTATCGCGTCAGTTAGTAGTAAATTCTAAACTTTAAATCCATATTTTTTTATTAGCAACAAAAGTACTTAGTTTATTGTTCATCTTTTACGTCGATTTTATGTTTATTTGTAATTAAACGAACCCTTGTATTATTTTTATAATATACATTTAAATATTACGTACACAAACTTAAATGAAATAAATACTGTCACATGTATGTAGGCAACTCAACATATTTAGTGACATAGAAGACCAAAAAAACGAAGAAGTGACAAAGTGATCATATAGTGGCGAATTGATAAGTAATTAATAATAAAAGTGTTGATTAGACAGCAAATAGTTAAATAAAAGTTGTAAAAGCGTGAGAAGGTGTTTAAATAATGTCAGGAATTGGATTGAAGAAAACTAAAGAGGATTGGAGAAGCGGAATTTTAAAGGAACCCTAACAAATACTGTATCGTTAGAAAGCTCCCGAAGAAAGAAGAACTTTCAGGAAGAAATTGAGATATTACATGCCTGTTACGACTAGAGCTATCGAAGCTGAAATGGTGGAACAAATAAAAGCACTAATAGCAATGATGACAGAAATGACTCAAAAAAGGGAAAAAGGACAAGTAGAAATGAAACTGGGACAAGAAGAAATAAAAGAGAAAATGGAAGGGGTACAAGAAGAAACGAAAAAGAGTCAGGAACAAGTAAAGCAAAACTTACAAGTAGTACAAGATGATATGAAAATAAGACAAGGAGAGAAGAAATGAAGGAAAAAAAAAATGACGAGATGAAAGAAGAGTTGATAGCAGCTCAGGAAGAAATGAAACAGAAAATGGAAGCTGTACAGGAAGAAATAATTACGAGAATAGAGGATAAGATAAATGGTATTAGACATGAAATTGATAAAAAGAAGAAGAAATAGAAGAAAGGGAAGTCAAGATTTAAAGGAAAATAGAAGGAAGGCGAATAATAATGGAAAAGAAATTGAAGAAATGAAACAAGAAATTGAAAGGCTAAGCTAGCCTCTACTGCAAATGCTGCAGATTCCGGTGCAAGGCCATCAAAAATTACACCTCCAACTTTTGATGGAAAGATCTCATGGTCTGTATACCTGAAGTAGTTTATAGCGGCAGCGGAGGCAAATTCCTGGACTAATTCAGAGAAAGCAACAGAAATAATAATTTCTTTACGAGGGGAGGCGCGGGATATACTCCAAAGAATGCCTGAATGCCAACAATATGACTTCCATCATCTTGATAGACGTCTTGAAATGAGGTAAGGCGATAAACATTTACAGCAGGTACATCAGACGCAACTGAAAAGCCATAATCAAAGAAGTAACGAGACTCTTCAGCAGTCCGATATGGAGCACCTCGTGAGATTAGCTTACCCTCTACTCCTGAACAATTTATAGACCAACTGGCGCTACAAACATTTACTGATGGAGTCAGGGACGCCTGACTATAGCAAGTTCTAATATAACCAGACCACAAAACTCTAAGTGAAGCACTGTGAGACGCTCTGGAGTTTGAAGTGGGGAAACACGCTTCCAAAGGTCATATACTGTTGCGGCAAGCAGAAATTGGCAATAGGACAATTACAAAAGAAGGTCATTTCGCTTTTAATAATAAATGCGAAGAAAGCCACTGCCAGAAAGAATGAAACTGAATGTGCTGGGAATGTGGAAGAACTGTTCATTTTGCTCGAGACTGCGTGGAGAAATGAGTGAAATACCTAGGCTATGTCATAACACCGGAAGTGATTATGACTAACCCTAACAAAACAGATGCCATACGAAATAGGCCCATACCCAAGGATCGTCACGAACTTAGAAGCTTTCCGGGACTTTGCCCCTACTACCGAAGATCAATATAAGGATTTGCCGATATAGTCCGACCACTACACACAGAAAAAAAAAAAGATTAAGTTTCATTCCATTGGGCACCCGAATGGCAAGAAATTTTAGAACATCTAAAGATTAGACTCTCTGGAGCTTAAATCTTGAGGTACCCACAGTTCAGCGAACCCTTCATCGTTGATACCAACATTAGTAATATGGCACTTGGTGGTGTCTTATCCCAAGTATAATATGGAAAGGATAAGGTCATCCGGTATTTTAGTAAAACGCTCAAAACTAGGACGAAATTATTGCATCACTCGTCGAGAGCTACTGGCTGGGGTTAAAACCCTCGCACATTTCCACAAGTACCTCTATGGACGGGAGTTTCTCCTAAGAACGCATCAGGTCTCCCCGAAGTGCCTACTGCAATTTATGAACATGGAAACACAGATGCACTATCTCGGAGACCTTGCGTGGAAAACTGCAAACATTGTTCATCTGCAGAGAGCTGTCATCGACCTTTTGTAATCTAACCACCGTTAAGTCTGAGGGTTCCTGGGTAAATAAGGCATTACTCTAAGACCAGAGAAAGGACAAAGATATTGGCCCAATAATGAGATGGAAGGAAGGTGGAACCTGAAGAGCGTCATGGGCAGATGTAAGCCACCTATATCAAACAATGATTGGGTGCACTGGACTTCCCTAAACTTAGACTACGGCGTTTTTAAAAGAATGTGGGAAAGTCCAAATGGAACCAGAAACAAGCTCCAAGCGAAGGAAAAAGATCAGATGTTTTAGAAGCAGTCCATAACGAAGGACGATACCACGTTATTGGTCACGAAGTAGTAGCGATATGGAAAACTGGCGCAGGAAGTACCCGATATGCGCCGTCAATAAGTAACCGAAGATAAGGAGTCGTGGACGAATACAGAAGTACAACGTGATGGCGCCATTTGAGAGAGCCGCAGTTAACGTTGCAGGACCATTACCAGTGACGGACTCCGGTAACCGACACATCTTGGTAGTCGTAGATTACTTTACCAAGTGACTCAAAGCATATGCGATACCGAACCAGGAAGCACACACCATTGCTGAGAAGTTTGTCAATGACTGGATCAGCCGATATGGAGTACTATTGGAATTGCATTCGGAACAAGCCAGGAACTTCGAATCGGCTTTGTTCAAGAACATCACTGAACTAATGCATTACTAAATCTAGGAATACGCCCTTACATCCACAGTCTGATGGAATGAACGATTTAACGCTACTTTGGAGAACAATTCAAGAAGCGTTGTCAACGAACAGCAGAGTGGCTGGGACCGACACATACCACTATTCCTCCTGGCTTGTAGATCCGCCATTCATGAGACAACTGAAAGAACACCAGCCAGCACTTTATTAGGAAGAACTCAGGTTGCCAGCGGACATGATACCAGATATCCTGGAGACTATCCAGTACCTGCAGATAAATACGTGGGCGAACTACGAGAACGTCTAGAAGCCATCCATGAAGCTGTGAGTACGAAGCTGCGATTTGAAAGTGACGGATACGATCGACGAACCAACTCTGCTTGTTTTAAAATAGGTGATAAAGTTTGATTATACAATCCATCAAGGCGGAAGGGACTTCGAACGAAACTGCAACAGGCTTGGGATGCATTAAGGACGTTGTTTGTCGAATTCAGAAGGGACTTCGGGTACTCATGAAGATCGTTCATCTTAACCGGCTTGCTCTCTATAGAGGCGATCTCACTGATTAGTTTTAGGAAGGGGCAGTGTCACATGTATGCAGGCAACTCAATATACATAATCGCAAAGAAGACCAAGATTCTAGACGGTATATACTGGAACATTCCGGAACACGGCCAATCTCTATAAATAGTTGTCGCGAGGTAGAGTGGAGTTGGTACGAGTGAGTACGAGTTCGAGTTACGTAGTGATACAAGCGGAAGAAGAATGAGCCAAGAAGTGAAAATGTAATCATATTGTGGTAAATTGATAAGTAATTAGTAATAAAAGTGTTGATTAGCAAATCGTTAAATAAAAGTTGTAAAAGCGTGAGAAGGTGTTTAAATACGTTAGAATACATAAACTTTTTTAAGTTACCATGAAAGGGTAAGATAAACAATTTCTTCAAACTGAGTGGTACATTCAACATTTTAGGTAAACTAAGCGTGTTAGAGATCTGAAAATGTGGCAGTATGGGTTATCGAGATTGATCTTTTTAATTTAAATAAATTCACCTGTCGGCCATTTCCAGTTATAGTTTTACCGGAAGTTAATACCAACTCTGTTATTTTAAATGGAATGGAATATTTCTTACGATGAATTCGTATGAAACATAAAATTTTAAGGTAACTGTAACAACGAACTTGTATGTCTACGATGAATAGTTTCTGAGCTAATTTAATTTACAGAAAAAAAAAATCGCTACCGCAACCTAAATAAGAAAAACGTCCACAAAAAATTATTTAGCGTGTTTCGTAGCTAATGTTTAATCAAACTTGAGCTTCATAATATATACTGAACGTTTAAAAGAAAAGTTTAGAAATTTCAAGCACGAATAATTTCGTTTTTTCATATGGCACGTACCATATTTTATTTTGTCGTTCGATTACCCTTTTTATCCTCCTTCAATGTTTTATATAGCCTAATTTGAAAATTTTTGAATAAAGGATTTTTATCTAAAATAGATATTTCACTAACTTTGGTATAAGGAAAGTGTGCCGTAGACAATTGATAGCTACCGCAAATGTGAATAAGAATCTTGTCTTCCGTTTTTCTATGTTGCGAAAATTATAGAAGGCGAAGCTTATAATAAATACTCCAATGCAGATTTAAACAATTTAATCTATCTTTATGGAGAATCCTGCGAATGGAAGTTTGATACATTTATAGCCATGCAACTTATTCTTTCAACTGATCAAAAAACAAACAAAAAATGTGGTATCAATTTCATTGTTTTCATCTCCAGTACCTAACACGTTTAAAAGTGGTATTCGATGCTTGGAAAGAATCAAATTCCGTCAAATCGTTATAAGCTTTGCCTTCTATCATTTTCGTAATAGAAAAACGAAAAAGAGACATTCATATTAACATTTGGGGTAGCCATCAGCTGTCAACGGCACACTCTTCATATGCCATGAAACTCAATTTAATTTTGGTTTAACATTAGCCATAAGACACGACTATGACTGGTAAAAATTTCAACACTCTAAGTCATTTTTTGTGGAGGTTATGATTTTTATAGTTTGAGTATTTAGGATTTTCTTCTATAAATTAAATTATCTCAGAAACTATTCACCATGGGTACACAAGTTGGTCTTCAAAGTTACCTTAAAATTTTGTATTTCGTACGAATTCATCGTAAGAAATATAACATTTCATTTCAAATAACAAAGTTGCTATCAAATTTTGGTATAATCAGAAACGGCCGACAGGTGAAATTTTAGTTAAGATGATCATCCTCTATAACCCCTCCTGCCAAATTTTCAGATCTCCAACACGCTCAGTTTCCCTAAAATGTCTAATGTCCCACTCAGTTTTAAGAAACCTGTATAGTATCCACATCAGGGCCACATCAGTTTTGTTATGGCAAACCGTAAAAGAGCTAAGGTAAGATATTCCCATTAGGGGCTAAATAGGGCATGCCGTTAAAGGGTTAGAATAGGGTATTAATTTAATATTAATTAATTATTATTATTAAGTAGGATTTTGTGTTAATTTCTCTGACTATTTTTTTTATGATTTTCCGCCCTTGAAAATGTAATAATTTCTTAAAAATGTTAATGAGGCTACCTTTAAGATATCTATCTAAAAGGGATTATTAAAATCGGTTCACAAGTTGTGAGGGAACAACGTAACATATACACAAACAAAATTTAGCCGAATTGAGAACCTCATTTTTGAAGTGTTTTGGAAATTAACCTAACTTAAACACTTTATATAAAAGTACAAAAATATAGCCAAAAAGATATTTAAAATGAATTAGAAATCTTATATTTATATTAGTCGTCTTCTTTAAAAAGATTATGAAGAACAACACTTAAGACACCGATGTTACCGTCATCCATCGTTTTGGGGCCAACCAATAGAAAAGAAAGCGGCTTGCGTCTGTAAGTTCAGTAATCCAGCNTAAAGGAAAACGTTCGATTATCAGTAATGTTTACATTCTCCATCCATGTAGCTATTCGGATTGTAAATTATTGCAATTTTCTTTTTTTTTTGCCCTTTCTGCTGAACTCACAATGTGATTGCGTATTACATCCAGCTTATACCCTTCTAAGCTCGGCAATTATTTATGTTACACCCTGTATAAGTCAGGGAATAAGTGAAAAGTGAAGCTCACTTGAATGTTACACTGCTCTTTTTAAATTAAAAACTTATTTAAAAACAGAAAGTACGAATAATTCGCATTTTTTACAATACTATTACTCTTCAAGGCCCGCCGCGGGCTTTTGACACACCCTGTACGAAAAGACGATGTTTTCTCGTTTCACTGTGCCAACATGAATTTGTTAATTGGAAAAAAAGTGTCTAATTATAACAAAAGTCGATTAAAGAAATGTTGTGCTTTTTCTGTAGGTATTATATATTTTTTGTAGATTCATGCGTAGTTTATACGAAAATTTAATCAATAAAAATGCCGACTGCATACGCAATTCCTGGATAAACTATGCAGTTTCATCCAGCTTAAAATAGTTAATTTAAACGTAGTAGTATCGAATATTCTACATTAATTAGGAATTAATGACCTAAACATACATAGAACATTAATTAGAACGGTAGATTATTGGTTGAATAAACAAATCTAACTAATGCGAAATGTACAATTCCACTATGCTTATTTTCGATGAACTGGTTCGGCACAGGGAAAGGTAATTTATAATTCCTTTTGATATAAGGTTGTCACATACCTAATACAACTATTTCGATTTATACAAGACATATCATGCAATTAGAAAAATATAATATAAGGGATCCAAAAATAATTATAATTAGTTACAGGTCTGACGAAGGAAGCTGGCGAGCGGTCACGCAGGTACTTGTCCATTTATGACCTATAATAATGACATAATAAACCTATTGCTATTGTTTTATAGTGAGTTTTCACATTCACTGTCATCATGGGAATCTCTATCACTGTCACCAACATCAACAATTAGTTCTTCTGTTTGTCTGTCTATTACTTGCTCACTGCTTCCTATTTTTAAATATTTAATCTAAGCCCCTGATAGGAATACTGAAGAAAGAGGGCTGAAATCGTTATACCTAAAACTGCCTACTTTTGCCACCGTGCATCCACCCCATTTTAAAATTTCTGTACTAATAAAAGAATTGAATTCAATTTTGAAGAGGATAATTTGTGGAGGACCCTAAATTTTATCAAATAATGGTTATTTTTACATAATTATTTTCGGTATCATCATCATAAGGTCGTCAAACCTAAGACTGGTTGGACACGCAAATCTACTCTTTCCTTTCCTAAGCTAATCTTCGCATTTCCCTAAAAAATTATTAGAACATCCCACATCTCCTAACTTCCGTTTCTGCTTCTAATATGTCTCTGACTAGACCTTCATGCCTGAGAAGGTGTCCTACCATTTCTTGACTTCCATAGAGTCCTCTGTTCTCCTATTCTTCCTAATACCTCTTCAATTTTTGTTAAACTAATATGAATACCGCTTGACATTATAAATTAAATACAGCAAGATTTGTGTTGGATTTACCGATAGACCAATATACAGTAGCGCCCTAAGGTAAATTCTAAGGGGTTAATATTTGTGGAAAGGCAGTAAACGGAATTAAGACTTCCTATAAACCATTTGTGACGGTTATTTTTTTAGTGTTCTTTTTTCTACCAATTACCCAACAGTGTACATTTCATACCCTTGGTCGCCCTAATCAAATTACTTCCCTTAAGAGATCTTGAGAGTGTTGAGACGAATAATTAAAAAATATACGATCGGATACAAATTGAGTTATGGCTGTAATTTAGAAGTTAAACAAAGGGTTGGCGGCAAGGACTTAGAAAACTTGCTGGAAAAAAGTGCGTATAAATCTTCGATGAAGTGGTGCGGTATAGCGAAAAGGGTTGAGATTTTATTGAACGGGGAAGTCAAATTAAAAAGGGTAACCGGGCGTAATTCTAACCAAGGTAACTTCGTACAAGTCGAGGGGGAGAAGAAAAAAAAACGAGACGTTTCTTTAATTAAGGGTGTCTTTTTTTCAACGAAAATTATCAGGGTTAATTATTTGGTTTCTACGATGAAACGCGAACAATCGCAATCAAATCTTTGAAAAGAACAAATGTCATCTGTACTTGTCCTTTGGATGTCTTTGTTTAGTTATATACAGGGTGTCCGATAGAAACTTTAGATAGATAACTTAATAATTAACCCTCCTGACAACAATGAAAGTACTGATCCTATTTATGACATTAACAAACAAAAATGGTTACGGGACGGTCAAACGCTGGAAGTTTTCAGTTGGATCATCTCTTGACCTTTGATGTTTCATTGGAACAAGATTCTAACTAAACATTTCTTAATATAAATGACCTTATCTGACATAATTGTTAAGCTAGCGTTCCCCTATTTCTTCTAAACCCACATTGATCTTCCCCTAATGGTTAAAAAAAAAAGAGTATTTATTTGAAACAATAACTTATAACTAAATTTGCCCCTGTTTGTCTACGTCTGTGAGTTTAAATTTTAATTTTCGAAGGTTGGTTCCTCCAACCGTGCTTAATTTGTTTGCGTTTACACATCAAGTAGGCAGCCACATCCACATACACACACATACGAAGACGATTTCTACGAAAACAGTAATAGAAACTCGAAAGGGGTAGATGAAGGCACATAAACGGGGGTTTGTCTATCTGAGCAGATAGGTATCGTTCCTACATATCACCCATTCCACTCCCAACTCCTCCAGTCCGTTCGAATTGGCCCTCTGGCGCTCCTAAAGCAACTATACAAAGTATCCGAACGGTTATTAACATTTTAGCTTCGAACACGTGTAGATATTGTTGGATATTAGAGCGCGAAACGGATTGTTCCGTATTAAGTGTAATATCATGTTTTCGTAACAGGAATGGATGTTGTACATTTATAGGATCGTTGTGTAGTCATATTACAGTTCCTACTTGACACCTGGAATCGCCACATTTCCTGCTACGACAGGCGTAATTTAGCCGCAATGCCAACGGGATAACAACTACAAGACACCATCCGCCACTAGTTTATTGTGCAATACAAACGCATCTCACTTCAGCATCGTCAATAAACTTGCCATTTGTCTTAATATATTATGTACCTCTATTAAACCGAAATTAAATTATCTGTTGAGTCATTTATCGTTTATTACCGATGCGACTAGTCCTCCTTGCTTTTGTTCCACAAGATTAGATATCACTTCCCACCTTTCAACTCGTCTACCGGATGTTAACAAAAATTTGACCAAAACAAAAAGCGTTTGACCAAGCAAAACACTAATTTTGGTAACTGCTGAACTGAACTGAATTGAAAGTAATCCAAGAACAGATTACAAACCGAGTCTTTTCTAAGCAATTTTGGCATTTACTACGGTTTTTACTTAGCTCTGCTCTATCCTGAGATCAGGAATATTCAGTCATCTGTTCTCCTTCCTCTTCTTCGTTTTCTTTGGCCTTATCCATTCCAGATGTTGCCTACATTCATGACTATTCTTCCTTTATTGGTTGCAGTGCGGAACGATTCTGTGGACGTCTTGGTCCTTATTTTCTTCTGGTCTACCTTGTAGGAACAGTTGTAACAGTCGTTATATCACAGGGTTTCTCATATGGTACAAGTACTCTAGCTTTCGTTGTTTTATAGTGTACATAAGGTTTAGTTGACAGTTCATCCTTCCTGAGGACCTCTTCAATGGTGACCCAGTCAACCCAGGAAATTTTTAGGATTCTTCGATAGATACACATTTCAAAATTCAAGGATTCTTTTTTCTGCTGCTTCAGACAACGTCCAAACCTTGACACCATATAGTAATATTGGAACAATGTAACAATTTGTCATTCTCTTCTTGAGGGTCATGCTGAGATCTTGATCTCTTCCCTCCTATTTTCCACCTAATTTACTGATGCCTATTATGTTTGTAGAGGTTTATTGAAAGTACTCTTTAATTTTCTTCACAGAGAAACAAAGATAGCAAAATTTGATACTCTTCAATGTTTTCCGTTTATTTTCCACATCCCATTTTCACCACAATACAACTATTATGGACTGGCCCCTTTGGTGTTCGTATATTTCTCTTAGAATATGCTCGACATCAACCGATATTTCTGTTTCAAAAGATGGTAAGTATTTTGTTTGCCAATATCTAATAGTAAGTGGCTGTTTAATGTTATCTTGGAGGCAACTATCAATTTCCAATGAAATTCTGCAACTTGAGAGATTCTGGTTCATTTGTCCAAACAGAAGACAGGAAGTTAAGAAAACGATGTTGCCGTGTAAATGAGATGATTCATATTTCCTAACAACCGGCGTAATTTCTTAGTCCTCCAGTTAGTTCCACGGTGACGAAGAGCACACATAGTGGATTGTGTTTTGGATCCAAATACATTACGCATACACACTCACACACACACGCACACATACACACACACATTAAACTTATAGCATACATTCAGCTGACAAACGACCGATTTTGTCAACACTTATTAGCCGAATATATTGCAGACGGTGGCAGATTATCCGACGGTCATAATTAATTTTCGCTAATGATGCTCCCCATTGCCATACCAATTTACAGAAAATTTCCCTATCTCCATTCCTCAGAGTAATTTTAAACTATCTCAATGAATATCAGTCAAGAAAATTGCTCTTCTTACAACTAATATACCATAAATAGTAGATTGAATTACTGCAAAACAAACGCCATCTGTGGAACGTTGTGGAACTCAAAAATGTTCGACGAGGTCTATATATATATTGACTTGAAAACGGCGTAGCTACGGCCCTACGTGGTAATAGACCTGTAACCAATCAGAACAACAAACTTCATGTAATGGTCAGTAATCTGTTAAAACTGTCAGACGTGAATCATGAATTCTCGTTGGGTCTCGTCAGCACGCCGAAGACAGTTCTACAGAATACAAATCAACTTTACCNTCATTTTTGAAGTGTTTTGGAAATTAACCTAACTTAAACACTTTATATAAAAGTACAAAAATATAGCCAAAAAGATATTTAAAATGAATTAGAAATCTTATATTTATATTAGTCGTCTTCTTTAAAAAGATTATGAAGAACAACACTTAAGACACCGATGTTACCGTCATCCATCGTTTTGGGGCCAACCAATAGAAAAGAAAGCGGCTTGCGTCTGTAAGTTCAGTAATCCAGCCCTAGTTAGATGATAGAAGTGTTTTCAAATGAAAAAAAGATGCGAACTATGCTTATCTCTGCTCATGACTTAGAAGGTGCTCTATCGTCCTATCTCCCCCTTTCCTTATTAACATCTGTTGTACCCTTTGTTCTCCTACTCTTTTTTTTTCATCATTCGCCTAAAAATCCGCATCTTAAATCCTTCTACCCATTTCATTTCTGCCGCGCAAAGCTTCATGTTTCGTACTCATGAAGACTCGTGCCCTAAATTTATACTTTTAACATTTTGTTTTAATTTCTAAAACCGATGAGGCGTATAATATAATTAAAACGAATTTTAGAGATGTAGGATACAGTTGTTAATATAAGAAACGAGGCAGGGTTCATCTTGATAGAAAATGAGAAAAAGGCAGATAGGTGGAAAGAATATTTAGAGAACCTATACGCAGGCCCTGAGCTATGAGATATATTAGAGAAGGAAGATAGTATGGAAATAGATGGGCTTGGTTGTCCCATAATGAGAGAAGAGTTCGATGTAGAAATAAAAAATTTAAAGAATAATAAGGCGCCAAGTGTAAATGGGATACAGGGGGAAATTCTAAAACATGCAGGACAAGAGGTTAGAGATCGTATGTTTAAGCTGGTTAGTCACATTTACGAAACGGGGAAAGTCCCAGAGGATTATAAACGGAACGCAGTAGTAACATTACCTAAGAAGAGGGGCGCGGATAGGTGCGAGACATATCGAACAATTAGCTTAACTTCCCATGCGTCAAAAATCTTAACTAGAATTGTACAGAAGAGGATGGAAAAAAGGGCGGAAGAACTATTAGGGGAAGATTAATTTGTGTTTAGAAGAAATAGAGGAACGCGGGAGGCCATTCTAGCTTTACGGGTAACACTAGAGAAAACGATAGAAAAAGGAAAAGAGTGCGTACATGGATTTGTAGATTTAGAGAAAGCTTTTGACAATGTTAAATGGGACAAGATGTTAAATATATTTAAAAATGTAGGGATGAGTTACAAAGATAGAAGGGTGATACTTAGTTTGCATAAAGAGCAACAGGCAGTTATAGCACTGGAGCTGCAACGTAGAGAAATAAATATTAGGAAGGGAGTCAGACAGGGATACACATTGTCACCGCTACTTTTTAATCTATACATCGAAGACGCGATCAACATCATTAAATACAGTACAACTGTAGGGATAGATGTGCAAGGGCGAAAGATTAGTATGCTTAGATTTGCAGATGATATAGCAGTATTAGCACCTAGCAAGGAGGACTTAGAGATAGCTTTAAATAAAATGGAAGCGGTACTGACAGATCAGTACTGTATGAAAATAAATAAAAGTAAAACTAAAATACTGGCATGCAAGTGAATAAAAAGTAGGGAAAGAGCGAATATAAAGATAGGAGACGAAAAATTAGAAGAACTGGCTGACTTTAGATAGCTAGAAAGTCAGATAAGTCAGGATGGAAGGAGTAGTAGGGATATAAAGCAGAGGATAGCGCAGGGTCGTGTCGCCTTTAATAAAAACTTCTAAGCTCGCGGACGGTTAATTTAGAAATTCGAAAAAGGTTGTTAAAGGTGTATGTTTGGAGCACGGGGTTGTACGGGTGCGAAACGTGGACAGTGGGCGCGGTGGAAAAGAAAAGGTTAGAATTGTAGAAATGTGGTGTTATAGGCGGATGATGAAGATAACGTGGGTATAAAAGGTTAGAAATGAAGCGGTATTGGAAACAATAGGAGGACAGAGGACTCTATGGAAGTCAATAAAGAATAAGCGAGATAGGTTGGTAGGACATGAAGGTCTAGTCAGAGACATATTAGAGGCAGGAGTTAAGAGGGGTACAGGTAGACCTAGATTAGATTACTGTTTGGCTCAGGATAGGAAAGAGTGGAGGTACGTGTCCAACCAGTCTTAGGACTGACGACCTTATGATGATGAAATACGATTCGACATTAAAAAGACGTTTGGGTGTTTCGTTCTCATCAGCTACTAACGCTGGTGGGCGGGTAGTTCCTTCGGACTACGTCGGATGGTAGAGCCTCCTTTAGGAATCGTGGGTAGGCGGTAATTGTGATGAGAAAGATGAGATGGACAAAATGAAGACAGAAGAGAGTGAAAGATTATACCTATGGAATATTGTTACTGCATCGGTATTTGCCTAAGCGACTCAAGTAAACTGCAGACGGATTCGGAATTGAACCGATGCTCATTTCGAGTGCGAAGCAATGGTCTAAACCGTAGGACATGCCGCTCGGTGCACTATCCTTCGTCAGCGACTTCTTCCTTGTCTTTTATATTAACTATTTCTCTTCTTGCATACACATTTCTATTTAATTTTTTTATTTACTTTCATACCTTACTCTTTTGTCTATGTCGCTTCCATTTTATTTAAGAACATCTAGTTCCTCCTTACCAACTACTGATACCTACCACTACATGATCTGCACATCTAAACATGCTTTTCTTTTGCCCTTGTAAAAATATATTTTTTTACTTACTGTTACAATTTGCTATCGGCGGCATTCGAAAACCAGAAAGTGGATCAGTACTAGCAAATGGAAAAGGACGTTGTCCAAAGGCAAAATGAAACTGTTGCTGCTGTCCTAAAAATGAAAACACTGTTATTAGTTTTAAAACTGCCCTGCAGTTATTACAATGAAATTTAAAGTTTAAATTGATTTAAATACTACTTTATTTTCACGACTTTGTTTGCATGTCATAAAGCAGTAGATACTTATGCATACGCGACTAAATAATTCAATCCATGGCTTCCAAATTACACAGATCTGCGATAAAAAAGTATTTTGTATAAATTTATCTTAAGCATGCAAATGTTGGTCTATATTTTGCAAATATAAACTTTGTTTTAACGTATCACGTCACATTTTTTTTATATATAGATTAATATATGTACCTATATATATATAGCTCTTTGAATCGGCGTTTTTTCACAAAATTCATTTTATATATTTCTATTTAATAGTCCCTAACTGAGTATTATATTGTCTTTTACATTATTTTAGATAGTCTGAAAGTAACTATAGTCGTTTACACCGCCTAAAAAAAATAGTTTATAGCGCGCCATTATTGGGAGAGATATAATATTAAAGTGTAATAAAAGGTTGTGTTTCATTTATCTTAAACTATGGCTTCTCGGAGTTGTAAAAGCAATTCAAATGTATTTTGTTACATTTGCGGACAATATACAATAGTTGAACAAAGATTGAATATAACAGACTTTGTTGTTACCAAGATAAACAGTGGGTTACGATAAAATATGCCGGTTATGTGTTGAAATGTTAAGACAGTGGACTTATGGTAAATCAAAATCATTGTTATTCGGTATTCCTATGTCCAAATTAGAATGCAATTAGAAGTCGGAGTTTGAAAGATCCCGAAAAAGTAGTCCTTCCACCACTTAAACTTGGTTTGATCAAACATTTTGTAAAGGCATTTCGACTTGACCAACGGTCAATATTTCATGTTTAGATATCGAGGTCATGTTCTATATAGGTTTAAAGCATATAGAAAAATTGTAAGGACACAAAAAATTACTTTTTAAGAAAAAAGTCAATTCAAAAATCACGTTTTTTTGCTTATTTTCGATCTTTCCATGCTTTAATATTGTCGGAGGTATTTTTAACCAACACCGTCGAAAAGAGCATCGTTAAAAACATAGAAACACTAGTTATCGAATATTTTTTCGTCACACTCATTAGGTGGCAAGGGTTCAAATGGAAATGTGTTCTCTGAGCATTTATGGGTTAATGTGACGTGATATAAATCATATGAATATCGTTTTCTATTACTTTTAAGACAATTACGACAAATATTAACAATTTAAGAAAAAAACTTTTCAAAACAAGATGTCATTGACTCCACAACTAATAGAAACACGACATGCGCGTCACGTCCTGGTGAGA
>NW_020439120.1:574620-586362 GCF_000699045.2 Agrilus planipennis
CTTTAATATTGTCGGAGGTATTTTTAACCAACACCATCGAAAAGAGCATCGTTAAAAACATAGAAACACTGGTTATCGAATATTTTTTCGTCGCACTCATTACGTGGCAAGGGTTCAAATGGAAATGTGTTCTCTGAGCATTTATGGGTTAATGTGACGTGGTATATACTATATGAATATCGTTTTCTATTACTTTTAAGACAATTACGACAAATATTAACAATTTAAGAAAAAAACTTCAAAAAAAAAAAATTTCGTTGACCTATGTTATTCAAATGATAACCATTATTTTATGAATACTTATAAATATATTCTCTTCGCAAGTTCTATATCAGCTACACAAAAAAGAAATGCCCTTTCGATCTAGCAGATTCTTAACTGATTTATTGATCACGATTATCACAACATCTCTAAAAAATTATTCGTTAGTCAAAAACTAACACCATTAAAAGTTAAACACTTTACAAAATGTTAACTAGAAAACAAACAGATGTATCTGTCTAACAGAGGCGCTATTTTACGTAAACACTGCGCTCAAAATATAGGCTTTAACTTCAACTTTGGAATTACTTAAATTGGGAATCTGAAACTGTTTCAATGACCACCGTACGCAGTGGCAAATATATCGGTAGGTCCCTATTCACAGAGGCATGAATTCAAAAATGGGCTGCTATTTAGTACTTATATATATGGAACACACCTCCGACCCCTTTTTTAATGGTTAAAGGGTCAAAATATAAATATTTAAAAATTATTTTAAGGAAATCATATTCAAATTGGTTGGAAGCGGACAACTAGAGACGCAAAAGCTTTTTATCTTTGTAGTCTAACGCAATCTAGCATAATAAAAATGAATCGATTTTGACAGCAGGTAGGAAATAGACTAAGGATCAAAATCTAGATTATGCCAAAGGTCGCTTTCACTCTAAGGGTTGTTGCCACCCCATCTCGGAGATGGAAATTTTTTATTATGGTTGCTCGGAAAGTCATTTCGTTTTTTCCCGACAGAGGATTTAATTGTATTCTTTTGCACCCAACTTCACATTTAAGCCGTATAATTTTTATATGCTTTGAGAGCTCATATAGCAAGGCTTGTGTGTGAAAAATTCCAATTAATTCTACGCAGTAGTTTTTGGTTGGTGNCTAAGCGAGCATTACACGCATTACATTTCAGAATAGCAAAAGATCCTAAAATGCAGTTTCCAACAGTCCAAAATAAAAGTTTATTGATATTGCACAGTTTGGTATTATATATATAAGTCGAAATAACTTAATCAACAGACACTTGATGTTTGAGATTATTCATGATTTCTTCCAGTACCCACCGCTCTAGATCAACACATCCGCAGCCGCAAGGCAACATACTTGAAGAAAACCAAAATGAATCGATCAATACCAAATTTATTATTTTGTATGTTACTCCATTATTCTTTATCTTCTCATATTGTAGATGTCGCTATGCGCTGTCCGATAACTACCGTTCTTGTTAACAATTACACGTAAGTCTACAAATTATCCTATGACTGTGGCTACATTTAGTGATCGCATGTTCTATTTCTATTAGCCTCATCAGAACAGTTTAATTTTTGAATCAAAACATAAAAGTTTCTAAATCCATCTTCGACAAACACAGAAACATGTAAAAATAATATTTATAAAAATAGTACATATAGTAAAAGAGAGCCGAAATTCATCAAAATAATTAATGTTATTCTAGAACATTAAAAGCAACAGCGCAATATAAAAATGAAACTGCAATATTAAAGTTGGCTTTCTTGTATGGTCAAAGCGAAATATTATTGTTGAATTTATAATGGCAATGTCAACTTTATTGTTTTTTAAACGTGTTATAGATTCAGTAGGTGTTCTGTAATTGTATTTATTTTATTATCTTATCATTATTTAACGATGTGACAGGCAAATGATGAGGATACCGTAGATAGATAAGGTTAGAAATGGGGAGGTTAGAAAGAGAATAAGAAATAGCTGAACAAAAACAGGAGCTAAGAGGAGTAGAGGTAGACCTAAACCTAGATTACAGATAGATAACTGTTCACAAATAGTTAAGGAAGTGGGATGTTCTAGTTTTAGGAAAATGCAAACATTAACTTAGGATAGGAAAGAGTGGAGGTGCGTGTACGGCCAGTCTTAAAACTGATGACCGTATAATTGTGATAATTATTATTTAATTTTTCTATATATATAATTAACTTTTCCTTTCAAATTATCAGAAGTCATCGACAAATTTCTAGTACGTTGTAGTTGTAGTAGTCATCACTAAATCATACGAATGTTGGCTGCAGCAGACGTGAAACATTAAGAAACCGCAAGGCCTGTTTGTTTCCACGGTTTCCACTGAAACTTCCACGGAAACTGTAACGAGAAGCAACTTTGACTCTGCTGCTAAGTTCGCTTGCTTTTCCAGCCATCACCATCGTGCCTCGCCTCTTACATACTTAGAAAGTACGTTAATAAATACTTCAATTACGAGCTAACTACTACGTATTGGTTACTCAAGCGATCAGCATATAGGTACTGTAAGACATTTTGAAAATGAACAAAACTTCATATACTTACAGGAATTGTTTGGGTATACTACCATATATCATTTATATATCTATTCAGGGGCAGATCTTGAATTTATGGGGCCCTGGGCTAATACTGCTTAGGGGCCCTACCTAATTACCCAACCAATTGCCATTTTGTCAAAAAACAGTTTTCTGTAGTGATGTAGATATATATAATATATGTTAAGTACAGGAAGAAAATAGGACAACAAAATATTTTATTTATTTATTAAAACATTATTTATTGCAAAATAAATTGACAGGCTATGAATGGTCATGTTATATAAATTATAAAGTAACCTTTCTGCATTTTTGTGCTGCAAATTCCTTTATTTGGTCATCGCACTGTAAGTCCTTTGTTAAATCGCAATTTATGGAAAGAACTGTTAAATGATTTAGTCGATAGTTCAACATTGTTGTCCTGTATTTGTATTCTGTATACGACATCCTGGAGAAAGAGCGCTCCGCTTCACAGCTAGTGATCGGCAACGTTAACAAAATCTTTAAGATGGTATAGCAGTTTGGGAAAACATCAACAAATTTCTTTTCATAAATTACCCAAAAAAATTCACCGCAAGAGTTGTAAGACTCTGTCTTAGACTGCAGTAAGTAAAATTTTAACTGAATGCACTCATTCACTAAATGTAACTAACAAAATTGCGTCGGGCGATAAGCAGAGGGAAGTCCCCAGTAATAGACAATACACGGAATACACCGACCGAAAACAAGCGACGGGGAATTCCCCATTCCGTTTGATAGATGCGCACACGGGTTGATTGATCGCAGTGTTGTCAATCTTATGATCTGATTTTTTTTAATTCTAGATAATTTTTATTATTGACAATATCGTCTATTGTTTTCAGTTCAGGTTGGGAGCCCTCTGTATTCACGGGGCCCTGGGCTGCAGCCCAAAAAGCCTTTAAGTAGATCCGCCCCTGTGTCTATTTACTTATTTTTTATTTCTAACTATTTTGGTTATCATCATGTCATCATCATAAAAAACGAAAAAATGTACAAAACTAGAAGGACAAAGTAATACTTGCCATTTCTAAAATGGACTATATCAACAATTGTTCGTTAATTTGTTACTCAATCCAAAAATTTGTTACTTCAGATCATTACTGACAATGAACGAAATCTCGCCTGATTACGACATTGCAACATCGCATTCAATCTCGCACTACGTACAGTGCACCTAGAAATAGAATTAATGGAGAAAAATGCTGTAAGGGTCATAATTTGTCGCTGGAATACGATACCTTAGACAATTTTGTCACAAGTCAGTCTTTAGCTAACGAGCTGAAAACGACTGACGTGGCAAAGCTGGTAATGCGCAATGGGCACAGCAATCAGTAGCCTACAGAAATATTGTAAAAATCATAATTTATCGATAATTTGTCGCTAAAAGATGGTATTTTAATCGATTTTGTTGCGAGTTTAGCCTCCAGGAAATAGAGCCAGAAGCAACACAGAAAAAGACTATAAGGACCCACAATGTGTGGCGGTACCTTAAAGCTAATTTTGTCGCAAGGCTGTAACCTCCAACTGACCAATAGAAAACGACTAGACAGCCGCCAAACTAACACGGCAGATAACGTATTTCAAAATAGAAATAGCGTAGAAAAACATGGTAGAGGTAATAATTTCTCGATGAAAGATGACACGATAGCCGATTTTGTCGTAAGTCAAACTTGGCAACCAACGAAAGACTATTTGAAAGTAGCTAAGCGAGCATTACACGCATTACATTTCAGAATAGCAAAAGATCCTAAAATGCAGTTTCCAACAGTCCAAAATAAAAGTTTATTGATATTGCACAGTTTGGTATTATATATATAAGTCGAAATAACTTAATCAACAGACACTTGATGTTTGAGATTATTCATGATTTCTTCCAGTACCCACCGCTCTAGATCAACACATCCGCAGCCGCAAGGCAACATACTTGAAGAAAACCAAAATGAATCGATCAATACCAAATTTATTATTTTGTATGTTACTCCATTATTCTTTATCTTCTCATATTGTAGATGTCGCTATGCGCTGTCCGATAACTACCGTTCTTGTTAACAATTACACGTAAGTCTACAAATTATCCTATGACTGTGGCTACATTTAGTGATCGCATGTTCTATTTCTATTAGCCTCATCAGAACAGTTTAATTTTTGAATCAAAACATAAAAGTTTCTAAATCCATCTTCGACAAACACAGAAACATGTAAAAATAATATTTATAAAAATAGTACATATAGTAAAAGAGAGCCGAAATTCATCAAAATAATTAATGTTATTCTAGAACATTAAAAGCAACAGCGCAATATAAAAATGAAACTGCAATATTAAAGTTGGCTTTCTTGTATGGTCAAAGCGAAATATTATTGTTGAATTTATAATGGCAATGTCAACTTTATTGTTTTTTAAACGTGTTATAGATTCAGTAGGTGTTCTGTAATTGTATTTATTTTATTATCTTATCATTATTTAACGATGTGACAGGCAAATGATGAGGATACCGTAGATAGATAAGGTTAGAAATGGGGAGGTTAGAAAGAGAATAAGAAATAGCTGAACAAAAACAGGAGCTAAGAGGAGTAGAGGTAGACCTAAACCTAGATTACAGATAGATAACTGTTCACAAATAGTTAAGGAAGTGGGATGTTCTAGTTTTAGGAAAATGCAAACATTAACTTAGGATAGGAAAGAGTGGAGGTGCGTGTACGGCCAGTCTTAAAACTGATGACCGTATAATTGTGATAATTATTATTTAATTTTTCTATATATATAATTAACTTTTCCTTTCAAATTATCAGAAGTGTTTTTAATTTTGAAAATCCATTCCATTGACCAGAATATATACACAAATGTTTTGTTGTCAAACATGTCGGATTGACAACACAGTGGTGTCGTATATGCAATAAGGGTATAATTCATATAATTCTTTAATTTAATGTCCGTCATCTTCAGCTTTGAAAAAATTAATCCCAGATTCCTAATCAGGAACCACCAAGATCCTATAGTTTACATTTGAAGTGCAAACTCAAACTTTCCGGCCTTTTGTACCCACCGTCTTAAAGTTTTAAAAAAAATTAAGCCAGATTCCCAATCTGCGTCCCCCAAAATCTCTATACAATAGTAACAAATTTCAATTAAAATATTAATCGAAATTCATAAAAGAATGTCAATTTTAACACCCACTATTATATGAACTAGAAGCAACCTCAATCTGAAGATTAAATTTTATCATAAACTATTATTCGTCAAGCTCCTTTTCTTGTAAGGATATCAGCTTGTCAAAGTGACCGTTTTACGGCGTGCTGACGAAATCCAATGAGATAGAAATCGCGACTGTCAGTTCCGGCAGAATGCTGACCACCAAGTTCGACGAGTCGATCATTATTGAATTCTACAATAAGTAGCAATTTTTTTCCGATGGCGCGTTAACACACTAAGCAGGTAGAGTGGTCTGTATTCTACCGGAATCGTGCATGAGGGGTAGATGAAATCCAATGAGATCAAAATTACGATCACCGTCTCGATGTTTCAACAAAAAACTGACTACTATCAACTTTTTGTTTTTTATGTTGGTATCTATGCATACGTACGTTGTTACATTGTTAATGCTGATTGAAAGAATTATTATAATTTTCACATATAACATGACATAACACCATTACAATAAAATAAACTTTCCTACACATGTATTAGTGTATTAATTTTACCCTCTGCAGATAACCTCAAATTAATGACAAAAGACTGTTGCTGCTGTAATCATACTGTTGCGATAACCAGGAGCCCTAGTTCCATTCCTGGCAAGAAAGTGACAACAGCAACAATTTTTCCTCATTAATTTGAGGTTATGTGTAGCAAATAAAATTAATTCACCGATACATCGAATTACACTATAAAAAAATCAGTTTCTTACCTGCACATATTACTCTACCGATTAATTACTTATTCGTAGGATGTTTTACTTTGATCGTGCGTTCTGCGATACATTTTTGTTTTAATATTAATGTGAAAATTTTTTTAATTTTTATCCGTCACAAATTACCCTAAATGAAGAATAGTCTTTGTTTTGTTTATTAAAAGTACATGCAGTTATTTCGTTATCTGCATGTATGCTGACGACTGTTATGTAATAATAATATTACACAACATACCTTCATTATCCATGGAAATGTTAACACTTAACTTTAATTTGTTCTTAGAATTTACCAATATAGAGTGCAATCAAGAATAACAGAGGAAGTATACAGCAGTTAAATCGTGCGTCGGTGTATTTCGGGTTTGATTATTCCAAGAAAACGACTAGCAGGAACTATATATTATTGGTATAATGAGTAATTAAATTTTCGTCTATTTACTAACTTAGACGATTATTTTTCTATTTCTCTTTTACCTAAACCTTAATTGAAAATTACATTCTATTATTCATTAGTGATGAAAAAAATCAAATAATAAACTACAAATGGGCCATGACATATGCAGATGATATTGCATTGATATCGACAAATATAGGGACATTGAACGAAATGAAGGAAGGGATTACAGGTAAATACTAGTAAAACGAAATTTATGGAGAAATAAGAGGAAGGAAGGGGAAAGAATGTAAGGGTAAAACTACAGAGAAGGTTAAAATATATACGTACCTACCTAGTATATGTAATGAGAGAAAGTAGTAGTGATAAAATACACATAGATGCGAGCGACTTATTAGGAAGTATTTGTGGGGTAGGGCAGCAAAGGTTATGCAAGAATGATTGGGTTAGGAAGAAAAAGTTGTTCGATACGACAGTTGAAAGTATAATATTTTATGGAGTGGAAGTATGGGGCTGGAAGTAGAAGATATTTACAAAAAATACATACACAGGTATTAAATAGATAGAAGTACACCGGATTATGTGATTAGGAGAGAAATAAAATGTGGAAAGTTAGTTGAGGAAACTAGAAAAAGAGCAGTAAAGTACGAGAATACATGTATTGGGAGGTCATGACGAATGTAAAGAAAAAATGTTATGGCTGAAAGTGAAAATGGACTGATCCCCTAAGAAATATAGTTTGAAAGAGAAGGCGGGTTTAAAGAAAGAACAGAAAAAGAGAGACAAGTAAAGAGGGAATGAAATAATTGAGGCATTAGTGGGAGGGTATAATGAAACTTAAGGGTAAGTTTAAATCTAGTTACGTATTTATTTAGTTTATGTCTTAGTTTAGTTTACTGTCGTTTTTTCGTTTCATCGACTTTCAAATCACAACGATGCTAAAGAAGTTTTCACTTCAAAAAGAAATTATCAAGTTGTTTGTGTTAGTTCACGTTAGTTTATGCTTAGTTTTAGGAAGTAGTTTATTTCTTATTGATTTCAAAAATTATGTTTGTAAAATTTTATAACTTACAGTTGTTTTAATAAATTCGTAATAAATTACAAATTAACATGAACCTTACAGTTTGCGCGGTCTTCGAACTATACGAACAAATAATATCTTCATATCCAGAAAATTAGTCGGATGATTTGCTATTGGCTCCCTATGGAGATCAATCTATTCATTGAAATTTACCTAGGTTTTTTCCACTTTATGAATTTGATTAAAATGACATGCACAGCTACATTGTAAAAAATATTTTGCCAAATTTGCATTTTATTAAGAACATGCTTGTGCTTAATTATTCGTAGTGAATTTTAACTGCAATTTGTTGTCGAATTAACATTAGTGAAATTCTTTTACTTTCTAAATTAGAAGTGCGAATTTAATAAAATTTGTTGGAAAATATTACTAAAATTGGTTGTTTTATGTCCATGGTAATAAGAACACCACTACAATGTAAAATATGCTGCAAAATGTAGTTGCTTTAACAATTTATTTTTGTCACCTCAGCTCTTTTTCTGCAGTTACCACGCCATTGTAAAGATGTCAAATGAGACAGAAATATTTGTATTTCCACGCTTATATATGCATGTTGAAATTTTAACTAGTTTTGGCTGGGCCTTTTTTTACGTGTTTTACCGGCAGTTTTTGGTCGGAATGGGGTAGTGCGGTGGAAGTTTTGATACAAATTGATGACAATTAGTATTAGGTATAGTGGATTTCTAACTCCCGCATTGTACGACGGTCATTATTAAATATTAATGGTTCTGATTGTTTATTATCACTTCTAATATGAATTATTCCGTGAATGTAGCTACCACAACACTTTGACAATATGACGCAATTATACTGTGCATGGCACAATGGCACCAACATGCTTCCAGTTGCTGGTCGCCTGTTACAGATTACAGTCCTCTCTTTTTGTAACGATAAAAAAGGGGTGCAACTTTTTAATATTCATTGTTTATTTTATGAAAGTAAAACGGTATTGTACAGATTTACAAACGGTTTTCGATATTTGAAGTTAAAAACTAAAAATACCTTTATATAACACAAAAATGTATGTGGGGAGTAGGTAGGTATATAGAAAATCTGTGCTGTACTCTTAATTACATAGGTACATGTGCATTGTTCCGGAATTAAAGAAACAGAAATTAACTCAAAAAGTTTAAACGCACAGTTATTTAATACTGAGTTCTGCTAATGTTTGCATTTTTATGTCACCTAATTAATTATAATAAATATTATTTAAAAAATACATTACATTTAAATACATCTATATATATATATATAAACACAAGTTTAGAGTGAGGTCTTGTACATTAGCAACTTCTCTAAATCGTTATTGTTTTTTAGTTTAGTATTTTGGGAAATGTGTGATTTGAATGTAAAAGATTTGAATAACCATTCAACGATTTTGATATGAAATAAACAATAAAATAGTTAATACGCATTTAAGTGTAGAGGTATTTGTTAAATAATATTTTTAAAATTGTTAATAACAGAGAATGAAAAAAAAATGAGGTGATCAAACTGATTGACCTTTATGACCTGAGAAATAG
Source organism: Agrilus planipennis (assembly GCF_000699045.2). Taxonomy (NCBI): domain Eukaryota; kingdom Metazoa; phylum Arthropoda; class Insecta; order Coleoptera; family Buprestidae; genus Agrilus; species Agrilus planipennis. The sequence continues at coordinate 584,112 of NW_020439120.1, forward strand.
TGTAGGTACCGTATTGTTATTATTTTTCAACGTTCTAAAACTATGCTTCACTATGATTTCCCTGCCCAACTTGAATGAACAGCATAATCACCTCTACAACACACTTAAAAATTCAAGGCCATCGGAGATGTAACTGCTAAAGCAAACAATTACCTCAAAATATTTGGCTTTATTGCATTCTTGACGATTCTCAAGCAACTTCTGCAAGAAAAATTACATTTTCGANTTTTTAAAATTATTAATAATAGGGAATTAAAGAAAATCATGCATCCACTTCGTTCAGTTTACAGAAGCAACTCGTAATTCTTACGCTTACTAACCTGATATTGTTTGTGGGTCCCAGCGCACGCGCACAACTGTCGACGCAACTTAATTTTTTTTTAAATAAAATTGATCTGACCAATAATTTATTCCCGCTTACCAATTATTAGTGGATCATTATCTATCGAAAAAAGCTATTATTTTTTTGTTTTTGTGTTTTTCTGAGAAATGAGGTGTCAAAATTCTTAATTGACCTTGAAAAAGTTTAATGTTTAATAAAAATTTTTCTATTGCTGCCCAATTAATCAAACCGATTGACCTTCTATGACCATTTTCTCACCTTTCAAATGGTTTAATTGATCAATCGAAATTCCACTTATGAGATGCTATGATCGCGGAGCTCCATAACAAGTGGTTAGGGGAATCTATGTATCAACCTCAACCTTACTAGCATTACTATATCACTTTAAAAACCTCACTAAAGCAGTGTAGATATTTGGTTTTAAAGGTGTTTTTTTAAAAATTTTAGCAACAGTAATTCACCTTCATTTAAAGCTTGGTTACATGAAAACCATAAGTGAGACAGCAGTATCACTTACAATAGATAAGTAGGAATTTTAGGTATATGTAAAATTTTATTTATAGACTAATGGCATTTTCCTATCAGAACCAGAGCCACATGTGGGAGATAGAAGGAAAAAAACAACGTCAAGTACACTTTGAGGCTGTTTTTTTGCAACTGTAGGAACGTTCCATTCATCATAAAGGTGGGAAGTTTTTTGGCCTGTACTAGGAAGATATTGTGAAATTTTGGAAAGTATTGATGTAATTTCTTTTAGTATTCACCACTTGAATGTAGTAAGTTCAATTTTATAATTGCAGTGCGCAGTTTTTGGCTAAACTATACAAAGCTACGTAACAAAGTGGATAATCTTGATTTCTAAAAACCTGCTGACCAATAATGATGTAACAACTATAACTGACTGCACATCTTTATTTTACTACAATTCTGTATATTTAAATAGGCAGTAAAAATATGTGAACGATGCCAAAGCTGTCAGTTACAGAAACGTACATATGTATGCGAGAAGCGTCTTGTTTTTAAAGTAATGAGACACCGTGAAGTCCAAATGGTAAAACGCTGGGGATAGCTATCTTTATTACGGATGAAATCTTTCGTTTCAGAACGAAATAATATAAAAAAAGGTTAATAGTCTTCGGCTCAGCCTTTGAAACAGGGAATATGATCTAAAAGAGGATGTTTTCTGTAATATACCCGTACTTTAATAAAACGCTCCAACCATGCGGTTAACGAGGGAAATACGTTGTAATTGTCCTTTATGATGTAGTATCGAAAATAGCTTTGATGTCACTGAACATGTGGTCGTTAATTGTATGAATTCAAATGTGAATGACATATATGAATACAAAAAGGAATTTTTATGATGGACTTTAATTGTGATCACTGTAACTCTTAGTAGGTATGTATACTTATTTCAAATTATGTAGGTACCAATCAGTTTTATTTTATTACAGTAAAAAAATCAAATTTTCGATATCAAGTATTTGTTGAAGTACAGTCCCTTTAAACATTCATTAAATACAAACGCAAGAGCAAATCAAGATCTCTTTCTAGTCCAGACATAGGTATGCAATGATATGTGATCCCGTAGGAAAAATTTCCATTTTATTTCCATTAAAAAATGCCATTTAATTATCACTAATAATAATTAATGGTAATAAATGGAGAATTGTCAATGGGATGAAGGAATTACCACTAGAATTCTCGAACTTAATGGGATTTCCCTTGCGTTCCAGAGGAACTTCCATTCCTGAACCCAATGAAAATCCTAGTGTCTATTCTTTATTTTTTACTTTTAATTATTGCTAGGGGTAATTAAATGAAATTCTTTTTAATCAAGATGAAATATGAGGAAAATATTAATTACATGACAATTATTATTCCAAATAATGTTTTGTTTATTAATTT